>NC_141536.1:163099998-163257498 GCF_021556685.1 Rattus norvegicus
ACTTTGGGGATCCCATCTCTTCCCTCGCAGTTCCAGGTAGGCTGTTAATACCCACCCAACATTTATGTGGGTGCTGGGGCTCTGAACTCAGGTCCTCAGGTTTGCACCGTTTTATCCGCTGAACTATCTTCCCATCCCCTCACCATGGCGTTTTAACACACACGTTCCCTCCAGCCTCCTTCTTAACACCGATCTAGAATGTCTCTGGTGATGCGTCATTCACCAGCCTACCACTCTGATTGTGAACATCTAAGTAAGTAATGTCTGCCTTTACGTGCAGTACTGGCTGAATATCTTCTAATCCTTATATTAGTTTGGTATCTTTTTTCATTCATATTCAGCCTTCTGGGTGAGAACATCCTGAAACTCCATGGGTTACATAGCCATAGGTTCTACCAGCCTCCGACTGAAGGTACGTGGAGGGAAGTGCATGTGTCATTTGCGTGTCTGGACTCTTCGTCCCCACCGTCCCTGACTAAATTCATGCACCTCTCTGCATAGTCTTTGTGTTCCACCAAGTATCTCAAGTCATCTGCTTTGAGTCTTCGAGTCTATGGGAGGATGGACATTTAGGTGGTTTTCAATTGTCAAGGGTAAAACTAGTTAGATCCAGGTTTTGTGGGGCTCAGAATTTATTAGAAGGAAAGGTATCATCTCCATCACAGTCTGCCTGGCCTTGGGTTTGCGATAATGAGCAAGTGTACGTGTGTATGTGTGTGTGTGTGTGTGTGTGTGTGTGTGTGTGTGTGCGTGTGCGTGTGTGTGTGTGTGTGCATAATCATACCTATTGGGTGGAATTACTTAAGCCAGAGGATATCAGTGAAGGGGAGACACTCAGGATTTGGGGCTGCTTGGACTCTGGCAATGGGCGTTGTATTTGATCAGCTGTATTTCTTGAGCCAAAATCCTTGCCTTCTCTGTGCCTTGGTTTCTCATGCGTAAATAAAGGCAATTAGAATTCCTTATATGGATTTAAGTGCATATTAAAGACATTCAATAATTGATCGTCGTGCCATATCATGTGGGGACTTGGGGGTAGTCATTTTCCAATATTCAACTGGTTTGTGTTGTAAAACCATGTCATTGAAAAATAAAAAGAGTAAGCTATTTAGACTGTTCAGTTTTTTTTTTTTTTTTTTTTTAAGCCTACAGGAGTCCTTTCCCCCGTCTATACAAAGTGGAACAATTCGTAAAGTACTTGACAGTCATCGAGTTTGGCTCCTATAAAAGGAAGGGACCTGGGACCAGCACCCCACTAGTACTGAGCAAAGGCAACATGTGCCCCGGAAGTTGACTTGGTGTGTTCAAGTAAACTAAGACTGTGCCTAGTACAGACAGATTGCCCAAGAGGAAATAGATCCACTTCCCTGGTTCTCATTTGGTTAGATCTGAGGTTTTGTTTGTTTTTTCATATTTTCAGTTTGGAGGGTCAAACCCAGGGCCACTCACGAGCCAGGTAAGCACCACTTCTGAGAAGCCCCTGTGCGCCCCAACACTCGCCTTTCCTGTACACTTGATCTCCTTTTCCTAACTCACTGATTCTTGCCCTCCCCAAAACTATAGCAAAAGTCTCCACCTGGAAGGGATTGAAAGATGGTTTTCAGTAGGTAAAGGTGCTTGCCACCAAGCCGGACGATTTGAGTTCAATTCTTAGGACCTACAGCAAAGGAAACAACTGACTCTCACAAGCTGCTCTGTGACCTGTGCATGTGGGCGTGAGTGTCCACACACTAACTAACTGACAGCTAACTAAATAGATAAATAGACAAGTTTATATGGTACATTTATGCAAATGTTTGCCATCTGTGCACAGATGGATTTTTACCATAGAGCTGATACTCTCTCTAGTCACCCTGTCCCCCCCCAACCCCCGTTATCTTTCTTGGAGCCAGTGACTTGTACATGCTTGGCATATACTCCAGTAAGCTTCAGCCTCAGTCAACCAACTAAGATCATGCTTTAAAAATTATCTCAGAGAATGCATGCCTATGATGCCTGCACTTGGTGGATAGAGGCAGGAGGATCAGGAGTTCAAGGCCTGTCAATCAATCAATCAATCAATCGATCAGTCAATCCCAAACTGGACTATCCACTTGTAGGATCAAATGAGGCTTTGAAAAATGACCATGATTGTTCCTTGGGGTGGGGCAGCATCTATTCATCTCTTGTCAGATGACCGCAATCAGAGTGGACTTCAACCTTTGTTTGGGACATGGCCATTCGTGCAGTTACAAAACCTTAAGTCAGGGTAGACGGGCGGCTCAGGGTAATGCACTTGCTGCCTGCCATCCATGCCCGTCAACCCGAGTTTGACTCACAGGACTCAAAAGGCTCTGCAAAGTTTTCCTTGATGTGAAAAAAAAAAGGAGGATGGAGAAGAATATTTCATAAGGGGAGATGTTGGTGTTCAGTGACTATTTGGTGGGGAAAATGGAAGGACAAGCCAATAATAGTGAGTCTTAGGAGACCATCACTGTACTTATATGGGTAGAACAGTTATAGATAAAGTAGCAGAAGGGTTCATGAAGTTTAAAAGTGTGTGTGTGTGTGTGTGTGTGCGCGCACACACACACACACACACACACACACGCACACATGGGCATGCATGCCTCTATGCATGTGTATGCATGCCTGTGTGTGTGTATGAATGTCTCTCTCTCTGTGTACACATGCACACACACAGGTGCACATGCACTCACACACATGGAGGAGAACGTTGGATCTTCAGGAGCAGGAGTGACCGATCAAAGGTTGTGAACCTTCAGAGATGAAGCAAACTCTGGCCTTCTAGAGTAAGCAAGTGCTCTTAACTCCTAAGCCATTGCTCTCAGGTTTTATTATGACTGTTTTTTCAAGCAACAACAAGAATCTATCAGAGATCATTCCCGGGAAGGGTGACTTTGTGGTAGGATTATTCTTATTCTTAAGAAAAACTTAATTCTCTCTCCATCCGAGTTTGACTATCTCCTAGTGAGCATGGAATGTTTTGTACCAAGCAGTTGCATAAGTGAGCCAATAAAAATAGGAATATAAAGTGGGGATTATGCCTCTCAATTCACAGAGAGAGCCCACAGCATCAGGAATCCCAGGGGCAGCTTTTAGCAGAGCCCCATGTTTCCCACGAGGTGAAGAGCAGGATGTATCACGCTGAACAAACAAGCCGCCTCTCCAAAGAGGCTCCACGGAGCTTCTGTTCAAAGACTTAAATCTCTTACTTCAAATAATGTCGAGGCAATTACAATCACACAATTAAGTTATGTGACTTTCAGATGCACTCAAATATACTTATAAGAAATATCATGTCAAGAAAATAAACCCACGTAAGTGCATTTAAATACTCCTTTAATGAACGGTAATTTGCTTAAAAGTCGTTAATATGGGCTCAATCTTTTATGCGTCGAGCCCATCAAAAAATATGATGAATTCAGCTGGGATGAAGTAAAATGGGGCACACGATTTACCAGTTCCTCACATAGACTACTGTTCAAAGGCAGCTCCCCAAGTGAAAAATACATGTTACTTTCCCATCATGGGGAAAATGGATCAGACCCAAAACTTAGAGAACAGGAAGTATCCTGAGTGCAACTGTCTCAGGCTTTCTCTGGCCTCTAGGTATATATTTGGGCATTACTGTGAAGGATCTCTGCTCTTCTGTCCCTGTGCCTGCTGCCTAGTCTTGGTCTGAGTCTTTGAGTGAGTCCCTGACATTCTAAGGAAGGTGCTCAGGGCACCCTGTCAGGCCACGGGCAGAACTATCTGTGTCTATAGGAGATCTATATGAATGGAACACTGGTCTTACAGCAGTTGGAATCTCAGTGGGGCTGGACATGCATTTGAGCATCTTCCAGTACCACGGGCTGCTCATGGGGACTGGGTATAGCCTCTTGCGGATGATTATCTAGAACATCAGTAGAGGTTTGGGCAGGACACTGAGTATCTTAGGTGCCCGAGTGGTACAGAGCCCACTGCCCCAGGAACTAGGCACTTTGCAGGTGGTGAGACTCTAGAGGAAAGAGGCTCGCTCGTGTGTGGGGGAACAGGAGAGAAAGTGGAAGTCAGGGGTGGATGGGGAAGAGGTCAAAGGGCACTATGTACATGTATGAAACAGAGGTACACCTATTCACACACAGTATTAATGCCAATAAAAAGCCCCATGGGATTATTTTACTCCTTGTGCTAAAAATGGTCTTGGTGGGACCACAAAGTCCACTTTGGCCCTGAGAGTCAATCGACCATGTCAGGTTTCATTCAGCTGTGGTAGAGTGGGAAGAAACGTCTGGGCTGCCTGAAGCTCATGTCTTCCCTTATAGCTGTGGACTCAAGTATGGTTACATGCTGCTGCTTGTAAGGGGGAAGATTACCCATACTTCAGTGTTCTTGGAGAGAGAGAGGGAGGGAGGAAGGGAGGGAGGGAGGGAGGGAGAGAGAGAGAGAGAGAGAGAGAGAGAGAGAGAGAGAGAGGAGTAAAGTAGACATGGAGACATGGCCCCATTGATTAAACACTTACTGGGCAAACATGTAAGAATAAGGATAACAAAATATTCAATGTTCAAAGCGCCGTGCACAGGTTTTCCTGTGTGGATGCGCGTGGGAGCCAGATGTTGGTGCTTGGTGTCCTCCTCCACCACTCCACACCTTCTTCACTGAACCCGGAGTTTGTCCCTTCCACTGGACTGGCTGTCAGCAAGACTCTGGGACCCACCTGTCCCTCCCTCCCAGTTCTGAGGTTAAGGACATGCATTACCATGTGGGTGCTGGGATCCGAACTCAGGTCATCATGCCTGTGCGGCAAGAACTTCACCCACCGAGTCATTAGCCAGCCCTGCCCCCAAACACAGTTTTCTGTTTTGTTTAAGACAGGAGTCCCACTCTGAAGCCTTGGTTGGTCTGGAACTCGCTATGTAGAGCAGGCTGGCTTTGAACTCATAGGGATCCCACCTGACTCTGTCTCTTGGGTGCTGCAATTCAAGGCATGGGTCACCACTTTTTAAACTAGGGATAACATTTCTAATAGAAACACTTCTCTAGGTGGGTGGAGCACTCTAGAATGGGCAACAGTTCCTGGCCAAGAACACCACCAGGGGGCGTCTTGCTTCTAAGATTTCCCAAGGGTTGGTCCCAGTGGTTTTAAGATACCTCAAACCCTTCCTAGAGACTGGAACAGATTGACCGGACTCCCAGGTTCCTTGGCCCAGTGGATCTACAACACACAACAGACTGTCTATGTCTCCCAAATTGGGGAGCTTGGATTATAACTCACATAGCCTTCAAGCCACAACTTCTTTGAAGCCTACTCAGGTTGAGCTCCAGGTCTTTTCTATATGAATTGTGCTTGGAGCTAGATTTGCCCCAAAAAGATCTATTTGTAGAGTGCCTGAGGATATAGTTTGGAGTTATGGGGACTGGGATCCACTTGGCATTAACCTGACAACAAGTCACCTTGAACCAGCAAGTCACCTTGGGACAAGTGCCTCTTCTCTGTGGCCATCAGAGTTCCTAGGCTTTCCATTTGTGTGGCTGTTAGGAAGAGCAGCTGAGGTAGCATCAGCTCAGTGTCTGGTCCTACATGAATCTATGGAGCTGCTGTCACCCCTTCCTTTTCATTTGAAAACCAGAGAAGGGGGAAGGGACTCCAAGTGTCCATTTTCCATGTGTGAATCCCCCGAGAGTCTTAACGAATTCTTTGAAGGCGTCTTCTCTTCTCAGGGCCTCTGGCTCTCCTGTTGGGTTCCAAGAGGTCCTCCGTGTCTCGGTATGTCATTCCATGTGGCACTGACCCAACTCTACAGGAGAGGGAGCCGGGAGCAGCATTGTGTGTATCTGCATTTTGGAAAGACTCTTCATCAACACTTCCATACCCCCTACCTTTAAAAATAGCTTTACTGTGGGCTGGAAATTTGTTTTGCTTGCTGTGGAGTTATGAGGACAGAAATTTCATCCCAGCACCATATAGTGAGCTAGGTGATCCTAGAACACCGGCGACTCCATCTCTGAGGTGTGCAATACCCTCTCCAGGTTTCTGTTAATGCTCAGGGACAAGTAGGAACACACACACACACACACACACACACACACACGCACACGCACACGCACACACACGCACACGTACACACACACTTGTATACATTCATGTGCAGATAAGTAAGGAAGCATAAATAAATAAGTAAAGCTTTATGGTGCTGAGAAGGTGGCATGTTGTGTCTCCCTTTTCTGAGACCAGTGTCCGCCTAGCACCCGTCAGTATTCGGCTCCTGTTTATGGGCTGAGGATATCTCACTGTGTGCACACACCACTGTTTATTGGCTCACCAGTCAGTCGAAGGACGTTTGGGATGTTTCCACCTTGCAGCTATTGCAAAGAGAACATTTTATTTGAAGAGTTTTTGCTTAAAAACCTGCCTTCAGTTATTAGAGCATAGAGACCTTGGAAGGTCCGTCACAGCACAGTTCTGTGTTCAACTTTCCAAAACTGCTGGCTTGTGCCTGTCTTAAAGCAGTCCTTTCTGCTGCTGCATTAGAACAGTTTACTGTGCATTCCAGAGACTGCCCCATCAGATGCAGTTTGCACTGTTCTCTACCTTGTTCTAAGACTTCTCATTCCAGTTACCTTTGTCCTTTGGCAGAAATCAGGCTCATGGACGAATATGTAACTGCCTAACAAAGTTGTCCCCTTCGAGGGCACTGTTGTGACCTCCGGCAAATGTATGCCGCCATACGAACAGCTTGGTGCTGAGGACCAAACTGAGGATCTTGTGTGTGTTAAACAGGCAAGCACCATCCTCAACTGGAGAACATTCTTCTCAATGCCCATTGTGTCCAGGGTGGCCATCATACCACGGTTTTATTTTAAAGTAGTAACTACCCTGCACCAGCTGAGTGTGAAGAGTTGGGGGAAGAGATTTCTACGGTTTGTGCAGAAGCCGCTCAGCCTGCCTTGCCAACATTTTCTGTTAGCAATCTCTTCTTCCTGAATCCAGCTGTAAAGGTGTGCTTGCTTCAGACGTGGACTCTGCTGTCCCTACAGGAAGACTGGGGAATGTCAGGCAGTTCTGAGCCGGCAGCACTGCAGAGGCGACCGCCATGCACCAAAATCTCCACTTCCGTTCTCCTACGTACGATGTAAGAGTGTCAAGCTGATGATATGGCTCAGAGGTTAAAGGCGCTTGTGCCCAACACAAGGACCTAGAGCTTCATTCCCAGGTCTCATGTGGTGGAAACAGAGGAGAGAACTGACTCTCTGTAAGTGGTTCTCTCTCTCTCTCTCTCTCTCTCTCTCTCTCTCTCTCTCTCTCACACACACACACACACACCACACACACACCACACACACATACACACACACCAACACACACATACACCAACACACACACTCACACCAACACACACATACACACATATACACCACACACACCAACACACACACACACCAAAACACACACACACCACACACACCAACACACACATATACCACATACCACACACACACCAACACACACTCACACCAAAACACACACACATACACCACACATACACCATACACACCAACACACACTCACATCAACACACACATGCACACACACATACACCACACACACACCAACACACACACCACACACCACAGAAACACCAACACACACATATACCACACACACATCAACATACACACTCACATCAACACACACATACACACACCACACACACACACTCTCACCCACACCCACACCAACACACACATACACCACACCCACACCACACCAACACACACATACACACACCAACACACACATATACCACACACACCAACAATACACACTCACACCAACACACACATACACACACATACACTACACACACCAACACACACACTCACACCAACACATACATACACACACCACACACTCACACCAACACACACATACACACACATACACTACACACACCAACACACACACTTACACCAACACATACATACACACACACCACACACTCACACCAACACACACGTACACACACATACACCACACCAACACACACATACACACACATACACCAACACACACTTACATCAACACACTTGCACACACACATACAACACACATACCAACACACACACTTACACCAACACACACATACACACAACACACACACCAACACACACACCAACACACACATGCACACACACATACACCACACACAGACCAACACGCACACTCACACCAACATAAACATGCACACCACACACACACCAACACACATACTCACATCAACACACACACTCACACCAACACACACATGCACACCACACTACACACATACCAACACATACACTCACACCAACACACACACATACACCACACACACACCAACACACACATATACCACACACACCAACACACACATACATACACCACACACACACTCACACCAACACACACATATACCACACCCACACCAACACACACATACACACATATATACACCACACATACCAACACACACTCATACCAACACACACATATATACACACATACCACACACACACATACACCAACATACACACACCACACACCACACACACACACACCACACACACACACACACAGAATCTAACACACACACATGCACATGCACACAGACATGCAGGCACTCATTCAGGCACCACCCCCCATACACACACAGACATGGACACATACAGAGAACAAACAAACAAACAAATAAAAGCTACAGGATTTGGGCTGAAACACTCCTCTAACAAGTCTCTTCTCTAAAGACAAGATAACACAGAACTACTAGTTTATCTCTGGATCTCTCAAGAGCAAAGAAAAGCATTATTTTTTTTTAAAGAAATAAATGTATACACCCGATTGCCTCTGATGACCCATCTGCTTGTGGACGCCTGCCTTAACCTCAGAAGCTCCCGTTCCCGGGGTGGGGGGTTGTTTTGCTTCTTGTGACTCCCATGTCCCATGCTTCACAATATTTGGACCCTTTATGTGAGGAGGGTTGAGCAAATACAAGTTTTAAAACTGACTGTAGTAGGATTTATACAACCTGTATTCTGCCTCTGTTAACCAATACCGAAAACTGGGTCAATAACAAACAAAAGAAGTTTGTCATGGCTCACAGGTGCTAGGGGCTGAGGCTGCCTGGCTCTGGTGAGGGCCTTGCAATGTGTCGGACCAGAGGGGAGGATGTCATGTGACTGCCAGAGCTCCAGCTCATCCTAAGCCCTTTCTGTATTAACTCACTGCCCCACAGATGAGTCTGTGACCAGCCACTCAATGGGCACACTTCTCTGGGACCCTCGATGTGTGAATGAGGAGTTGGGCTTTCAGCAGGTGAAACCAGAGGACAGTCTCAAGCCCGCAGAAGGGGTTGGTACAGGGTTACTAGGACACAAACTGGGTTGCTGGCAGGAGGATACCCTCTTAATCCCGTGATGAGAAGAGTGATCTGTGTTGGCAAAACAGACTGGAGAAATGGCACCTCGAGGCTCAGGCCAAACGCCCCTCTGTCTGAGTATGGGGAAGAGAACAGATTGGCAGAGTGGTGCACAGGTACAGCGGCTCTCAGGGTTTACCTCACAACATTGACATAATGTGTCAGTGTGTTTGTTGTCTGCACTAGACATGCTCTCGGAGCCTTGGCCAATCTTCATGTCCTTGTTTCCATAATGCCCCTGTGATGTCTAAACAGAAGGGGTCACTCGTCATGTTTGTCCAACGATCCAGGTGCATCAATTTCCGCACTCAAGACGGTTTGGAAGCACAAGGTTGCCAGGTGCATGCGTGCTCTCCTCTCTCTCTCTCTCTCTCTCTCTCTCTCTCTCTCTCTCTCTCTCCCTCCCTCCCTCCCTTCTCTCTCCCCCCATTTTATTTTGATTTTTATACTGGATATCATATAGTCCAGACTTATCCTAAACTTTCTCTGAAGCCAAGGAAAATATTGAAACTCTGATCTTCTTGACTCTGCTTGGTGTGCTGGAATTGTAACGTGCCCCCCCAGGCTGCGTTTGAGTGTTGCTGGTAACAGAACCCGGGGCTTTCCCAGTTGACAGAGATCTAGCTTCAGTCCTGTCTGCCATCTTGTTTGTTTACTTACTTATTTATTTATTATCTGTGTTTTTGAGATAGGGTCTTCAGATAGTCCAGGCCGGTCTTGAACATGCCGAGAAGCCAGCAGTGGGCTTGAACTTTTGATTCTCCTGCCTCCTCCTCATGATGAGGATTGAATGCAGGTTTTGGTGCTTGCTAGGTGAGTGCTCTATCAGCTGAGCCACATCCCCTTTCTTTTCAGCTTTCATGTCTGCCTCCCATGATTTACATTTTTAGGGTTCTTTTCCAAGGTAAGGTAGTACTTGGCGCTGAAGCCCTAAATGTTCAGGTTGCTAAAGGAGGAATTCAATAGTTTTGGACAAATTAAACGCAAGGCAAGGTACTGGGATGGGTGCTGGGTAGGGAAGCGTTGCGTTCAAGGACACCGGGCTCCGTTGGCAGAGGTAGCAGATGGAGAGGGCTCTACTCGCATTGTTCTTCTGCCTTCCCATCCTCTTACTCTTTCTCTGGTTCTAACGTAGGTAGGAGGCGTATACCAACGCGAAAGCTCTTGAATTTGATAAGTGTATTGTGATTACATCAAAGGCAGCCTTTCTCCCTAGGAGGTGCAGATGCAGGTATTTAGGGATAGAGGACACGATGTACAATGTACGGAGTTCGCTCTCAAATGGCTCAGGCGGAAAGCACTGATGATAAAAACACAAGCGAGGCAAAACTCATGTGATCGGTGCATTTGCATAAAAGGGTACTAGTGTCTCTCTGTGACATTCTTTTTACTTTCCTGTAAATCTGAATGCTTTCTGAATAAAAGACTAATAAAGTTGTCGTTCCTAAAATTTTGAGATCTGCTTGTGGATGGGAGACCACAAGAGGCAAAGCACGAGGACGCAACATTGGGAGTAGAATTTCCTTTCGTCCGTTGTCCCTCTATCTCTTCCTTCCTCGCCCTTATCCTCCATTTAGCTCTGATGCTTTCCTTTTGTTGTTAAAGTGTAGACGTGAGTGTAGAATCTCTTGCTGCCTTGCCTGCTCTATTCCTTTAGTGCTTCCCATACCTGACAGGAGCACTTGGCAAGATGCCGAGCCCTGTCTGCGGCACTCGCTCATGCCTTTTGATCCATGGTTGCAAAGGCAGGTGTTTTTTTTTTTTTTTTTTTTTTTTGCCCAGAATGGTTCAGAGGTCCACAGTCATCACAAGCTTTGAATGAAGCTGGAGACTTGAGCTCCTCACTTCCTGGGCTGGGGGTCACTTCCCTGTGCCTCTCAGTAGACCAAGATTTCCACCTTACAGAGTCATCAGGAAGTGGAGATTGGAGATCCAGTAGACACACTGGCCTCTGAAGAAGCTGGCTTAGCGGGTGAGGTCACACAAGCATGAGGGGTCCCAGCATTCATGTGAAAAGCCGAGGCTGGTGGTGCAGGTCATAACCCCATTTCTGGGATTGTAGGGACATCTGATCCATGGGTACAATGGTTCCCCCCTTTATAAAACAGTGAGAGACGGAGTGTTTGCTCAGGCCCGCTATCTTGATACTTTGTATACGATTCTACTTTGTATACGATTCTACTTTGTATACGATTCTCCTGTTAGTTATTTAAATACTTTGTATATGATTCTACTTTGTATACATTCTTCCTGTTAGTTATTTGAATACTCCCAGAAGCGAGAGCATTCCCTTCCATCTTTTCAGTGTGACTTTGAGGCACAGAGAGATTTAGTCAATGGACCCAGTGCATTCAACAGTGCAGTCAGCACTGGACCTCATGTAGTCCACACAGCAGCTGCATTGCAGCCTGTCTAACAGCACATAAGGGGCTCATCTGGGTTGCTGGAGGACAGGCAGGGCACTTGAGTATCAGAGTGGATTAGCTACTGTCACACAAAGGGCAAAGTGAAGACTGGTACCCGACAGCCTAGAGCAGTGCTATCTGGCATGTCCTAGCCACAGTGAGGCTACTGTCCATGTATGTATCATTAGTTCATGAGGCACTTTTATTTTTTTTTTTGTGCAGACGATGCACTAGCTTCTTATAGTCTAATATGCGTACAAATAATCTGTCTTAATAATTTGAATGGTATGTGGGATACAGTGAGTATAAGGAACTGCCTCAATGTAATTAACGTGCCCTTTAATTTTATTTTTTAAGAATGTAGGAGAAGGAAAGTAAAGTAACAAATTTGGCTTGGGGCAAAGGCCTCTTGGCCTAGATGCAGAAACAAAAGCCAGGAACTTCAATTGTCAGGTTATAGAGGCCCAACCAGTTTCAGGAAGAAGAGAAGAGGCGAAGGCAGTTTGCGGAGATGAGACTCAGGGATGCACAGAGTAACTGTTACATTCCCATGAGATCTCCCTCCGAGGCTACAGACTCTCTGGCAGCATAGAAATCCTGCGTTGTCTACATAATTGGTTTATATTCCAGATAAGTGAATATGTCCTTTGTACCATCCATCAGAGACTAACAGGGGCTTCTGGACATGACCATGTCGACCACCCCACCATGAGGAGAGCTTTCTTCAACCATGCGGCCTTCAGATGGAGACCATGCCCTTTGAACCCCTAGCATTTCTCTCAATGTGGATGCACGGAGTCAGTGGGTGGTGGCTTCTAGGGCTCCAGTTATGCCTGACGAAGTACCTGTGACCTCAGTTGCCATCTGTGTGTTTGTCATTTGTCCCCAGGGGAAAGACATACTAGAAGGGTAAAGGCAGAGGGCCCTTAACTAGCTGTAAACTTTTCTGCACATGGCTGTGCCTTATTAAACTCATCTGTTACGGTGTGGAAACTTCTGTGCTGGTCTAGGACATCCACCATCTCTCATGACCAGGCCTCTCCTTTTCAAGCTTTGGGATTCCACTCTTAATCCTGTCTGGAACCTCTCCAGTTGTCTTCCCTATGGTCTGGGCTATGGTCTACCTCAACCTGTCAGTCAGGAGGGACTCTGCTGGTTTTCTGTTTCCAACCTGACTAAGTTTGATCCTTCCTCTGCACTGTAGTGGGTATTTTTCTTCAGCATGAACATGTGGGGATGTTGTCACAGTGCTAGACTTCTCTAGGTGATTGGGGGAAAGACACCCTACCAATGGACTCCTTGATTCTTAGTCTTGTTGCTCACTCTGTCTCCCTCTCCACTTTATGGTCTAGAAACTTCACTTGTCTGTGTAACTTCTTCACAGAGTAGTCTTCCCTACTCTGCACACCAAGAGTCTTCCGAGGGGCCTGCTCTTCCTTCAGGCCTGAGCTGAGCTCCTCTCTCTTAGCACTACTGTCTTCCTCTGTGTCCTCCTCAGGGAGCACGCAGCACCATGTTTTATGGACCACTCCGAGCCCCCTTGTTCCAGTGGCCCGTTGGAAGCTCCAGCACTAGCTGGCACCATTTGGGAGCTGTCTTAAAGGTCATGTTTCAGAAAACAACCAAGGCTATCCAGCTGCCTGCTGCCCTAGGGTGGCTTCACCCGGGGTCCTGGAGAGACTGAAACCAGGCAGATCCTAATAGTCAGTTCTGTCTGACTTCTAGTTGCTCATAAAAAAAGCAAAACCTCCCAAGGCAATGGCAGTTCCTTCTGAAATATAAACCCTTGACTGTGTGTCCGGTCTTTCCAAGTCTTTCCCTCGGCGACTATTTTCTTCTTGTTCAGATGGTAGTCAGGGTGAGACTGTAGTGGCTAGAAATTAGAGCCTCATCTTTTAAAGTCTTCATTCATGTGGTGGTTTTTTTCATCACATAGCTCTTTCCAAGTATTAGTCCCAGGTTAAATTTCAATCCCTTTTGGAACCCAAAGTACCCATCTGAAGACTGGCAGAAAGTGGCAGGAAGCTCTCAAGGAGGCCCTTGTAAATGTCCATGTGTTGCCTTCTCTTAAGTCCTGCGAAGGCAGCAAACCATCAGAGCTGGACCTTGCGCACACAAGGAAGGACTGTCTGGAATCTAATTTTATCTCTACCTCTATAAACAGCCAAGTGGCACCGTTTACTATTCTACATAAATCACTCCCGACACCAAATTCTTCCTTAAATGTGTCCTTCAGTCAGTTCCAACATGGCTTCAAAAGCTTCGGTTGGTGGCTTGAAACAGTCCTGTGGTCTCTGCCTCTGAGAAGGAACAGAGGTCCCAGAGAGTGGAAAGGAAACTCCCGCCCAGTACAACTGTCCAACACGGCTCGGGCCTCATGAGCCAACACAGCTGGACGGAAGCAGGGAGCTAACTCAATGGTGGGCCTGTTCTCAGGGCAGCCAGGTTCCCTTTCCTGCGCTCACTGAAAATATCTCTCGGAAAGTAAGAAAGTAGAGGTGTGCATTAGTCACTGGTAGGAAAACTTGTATGGCCCTCATTTCTAGTGACCACACTTGGAAAGAGCTGGTGTCTCAGAGTCCGTAATAGATGTTTACAAGCCATCGATGGAGACCGGTGCTAAGTGGGCGGTATGCTTCCTAAGGCTCTAATAGAAAGAATGTTATGTTTTGCATAATGACAATATGGAAAATTCACTTCCTTCTAATTCCAGACATTTTTTTTTGGTTAAACTAATATAATATTATAATATAATTCTCTCTCGTTTATGCCCCTTATTTTTTACAGTTAAAATTTTAATTTGGTGTTTAAATATAATTTGAATACTGCCTGGAGCTCTCGAGAGACAAGGCGCTATATCAATTCTCCACAATGGGATAACTGTGATTCCCACATGGGGTTGTGTGGCAACTGGGGACGTCTACACATCACGTATCTATAAGCAGCTGTCATCAATTTCCGGAGCTCTCACTGTATGAATCAGTCAATAATAAACACACACACACACACACACACACACACACACACACACACACACACGCACAACCAAACCAAACCAAACCAAAATAAAACAAAAGTTTCTTTTTTTTCCAAAGTCAGAATCCAGACTGGGAAATCAACTTATGTTTTCTCACCATACTTCACAAGATCAAAGTCTGCCCTTTAAAACAATTTCATCTGGGAGTCAGTAGACCAACTCTGCTTTCCAGTCAGCTCTGGGCTGGGTTTTTTGTTTTTGGTTTTTTGTTTTGTTTTGTTTTTTTTTTTTTTTTTTTTTTTTTTTTTGCAGGTTTATCAGCTGTGTGGCTGAATCCTTTCCTGTCTGACTTTGGCTGCTGAGCTCGGAGCTTGGGAACAGATTATCTCCTGCCGCCTTTGCCTGCCTGTCCTTCTCAGACCAGTGACTCTCCTCCAACTTCAATCCTCAGTTAATTTTCATTGCTTCACGTTTGACGTCCTTGGGTGAGATCAGAAACGGCTAAAACAAGCCCGAGAGCTCTGCACTTGCATGAGTATAAATGCTTTCCTGTTGGATGGTTTGGGTTCACTTATAAGACGTTAATTGCTTTTGCAAAGAAAAACACTTTCTATCTCTCTTTCTTTCTTTCTTTCTTCCTTTCTTTCTTTTTCTTTCTTTCTTTTTCTTTCTTTCTTTTTCTTTCTTTCTTTTAGAGAATTTTATGCTCCTAGCAAATTCAGCAGAAGATGGAGACATTTCTTCCATGGCTCTGCTTCCCGTTTCCACATGGCCTCCCTGATGAGCAACAAACACTCCCACCAGAGTGGTGTATTTTTTAATCTATGACCAGGGGGTTAGACATATATCACCCCCCCCCCCAAATTTACAGCTTGTATCAGTCTGAACTCTTGGCCTATTTCCTGTCATCTCAGACAAATTAATGACAGGTATTCGCCACCGTAGCATTCTGCAGCATGGTTTCGACACCTTGAAATCCCTCTTTGCTAACCCCTGACAAGCACTGACCCTCAGCCCGCCCCCCACCCCCTTTTCAGTTTTCTCCCTTTTCTGGAATGTCAAGTATCTGGACTCACACAGCACGCAGGCCACCTCTCCACACTGGCTCCTGTTTCATTCCACAGCTCGTTTCTTTTCAGTACTGATAACATTTCCCTGTTTATTTTCACAGTTTATTCCACAGTTTATTTACCCTTTCACCCACCGAAGGGTCTCTCCTTGGTTCCAAGCATTGATCGCTAGGAATAAAGCTGCTCTCCACCTCTGTTCACCAGGTTTCAGAGGGTGTAGGTTTTCAGCTCATGGACAAATACCAAGGAGTTTCACAGAACGTTTAACTTTGTAACAAGTTGTCAGGGCGCCCTCCAAAGTGGCTTTTCCACTGGCAGCGAATTTAACTACCGCTCCCCCACGCCCCCATTCTCCCCCACGTCCTCCCCTTCCCCCGGTTCCGCCCGATGGCCTTAGGCTTTGCCAGAGTTTGGGTTCTGGCTATCCTGACAGGTAGGAAGTGATAATTGCGTTTTGAAGATTCTTGGGCTGTCAGTAAAATGCTTTTCCAGCAAGTGGGAGGTCCTGAGTTTTCTTGCCAAGCATTAACATAAAAAGCTGGTTATGATAATGGAGCCCATGGGGACTGAGACAAGTGGATCTTGCTGACCACCAAGCTCCAGATTCACTGAGAGGCCTTGTCACGCTCTCTCTCTCTCTGTCTCTCTGTCTCTCTCTCTCTGCCTGTCTGTCTCTCCGTATGTGTGTGTGCATGTGTGCGCATGCGTGTCCTCTTAGAAAATTTTAAGAATACATTATCTCCTGTTGCATGATGCTGGACAATTGATTTCTTGAAGTTAGTGTCCCCTCCCTCTCTTCTAAATGGAATTTTGTATCTTGCATGATTGAGGAGCACTCCCCCCTCTGCGTTTACTGCCATGAACTTCTGCTCTTATTTTAACCTTTTTTTTTTTTTTTGAGATGGGGTCTTACTGTAGCCCTTGCTGTCCTGGAACTCACTATGTAGACCAGGCTGGCCTCAAATTCACAAGAGATCCACCTGCCTCGGCCTCCCAAATGCTGGGATTAAAGGCGTGTGCTGCTGTGTCTGGCTTTTTTTTTTAACCTTCTGATTCGATGCAGTATATGGCTTGGTTTTAGAATGTCGAGCTAGCCTTGTAATTCCAGTTGGCCGTGATACACGATGCCTTTTATATGTCATTGAGTTCAATTTCCTGTTTTTTCCTGGCTTGCTCTGTCTTTCAGTTACCAATTCTTCTTTCTTCCTTTCTTTCTTTCTTTCTTTCTTTCTTTCTTTCTTTCTTTCTTTCTTTCAGTACATCAAGGCTTCTTGAGATCATTTCCTTCTCATTTGAGTGTTGGCAGATTGTGTATTTCCAGACATTGCTCCTGTTTGGGTTTTCTAAGGAATGAGTATAGAGGGATTGTGCATTTATAAGAGACAGTGAGGGAGAGTACTGGAATATACCACACACACGCACAAATATATATATATATATATATGTGCACATTTAATGTCTGTGGGATCTGTAGTGATGCCTCTTTCATTTCTGTATTTTGTAATTGTATTACCTGCCTTCTTAGTATTGATAAGCATTATTGATCTTTCACAGAACCAGCTTCTGATCTTATTCATCGTCCCCATGGGTTTCCAATTTCACTGATTCCAGCTTTAATTTTCAATGTTAACTTCAATATATACATATATATATAAGTATATTGAAGATTTATTTATTCATTTTACATAAGTACACTGTCACTGTCTTCAGACACACCAGAAGAGGGCATTGGATCCCATTACAGATGGTTGTGAGCCACCATGTGGTTGCTGGGATTTGAACTCAGGACCTGTGGAAGAGCAGTCAGTGCTCTTAACCACTGAGCCATCTCTCCAGCCCCATCTATGTCTATGTCTATGTCTATCTCTATTTATCTATATCATCTATATTTAAATCTATATATTGATCTATACATATATGCATGTTATATATCCATATCTAATCCGTATCTATATCATCTCTATATATCTTCCTCTGACGTCTTTTTCCTGGCATCCTGAGGAAGATGTCTTCAGTTTGTGTATTCCTCCCGTGTTCCTGCAGTCTTCTTTGTCTGCTGTGTTACAAGGCTGTGCAAGCAGTTTTCATTTGTGTCCTGATTCTAAGTTGAAATCTTCATGTCTCCACCCCTGTCTTCTCAGGCTAAGTAGTCATTCTCTGAAGTTTTTAGCATTGTGGCCCTGTCTGCTCTAAATCCCCAGTCCGAGGACTGCAGCATCTCTGCCTCACCCACATCTCACCCTGGTCCTTGCCCCACCTCTGCAGAAGACTTGCACCTCTGCACTGTGCACCCTGTGAGTGCTCCTTGGTGATGCCCCTGTGGGTGTGTGGGAGTTGTGGGGTTGTGGGACTATGGGAGTGATGGAGTTGTGCGTGTCCCTTCCTCTTGCTCAGTTAGATCCCAATAAGGCCACAGCGCTTTGAACTCTGATAACGGCTTCTTCTCAAGAGAGGACCTTGCTAAGGTAATGGAATTCTGTAGAATTGCTAAAGGTGGGTCCTCTTCACATCCCCTGGTGGGAGTGCATTGGGGTTTTCTCCACCCTTGAGACAAATGGGTCCAGTTCACAAAGGCACAGGGATCCTAGATGGTTCTTGGGTGCTGTTAGCTTTTGTTAACTTGACACAGAGTCACCAAGGAGGAGGGAACCTCGGCCGAGGAGTTGCCACTATCTGCCTGGCTTCTGGGCATGTGTGTGGGGGCATTTTCTTGTTTGTCATTAATGCTCGAGGGCCCAGACCACTGTGGGCGTTTCCATCCCTAGGCAAGTGAGCCTGGACTGTGTAACAAAGATCCCCAAGCAAGCCACTAAGCAACATCCCTTTACGGCCTCTGCTTCAGTTTCTGCCTCCAGGTTCCTTCCTTGACTTCCCAGGATGATGGATGCACTGTAGTCTGTAAGCCAGAGTAAAGTCTTCCTCCCCAAGGTGGCTTTTTGTCAGTGTCTTACCGCAGCATGAGGAAACGACTGGGGCCACGGTCCCTCTGAGGCCCAGTGTTCCTTGCATGCTCACACCAGTCCCCAGCAGCTGGCAGCTGAAGCTTCACACGGGTGCTGGTCTCCGCAGAGGCCTCTGGTCACGGGCACTTGCTCCATGATGGTGAGAGTTTGCACCTTAGCATTGGGCTATACACACTGCTCATGGCAACTCAGAGCTATGAGTCCCTGGACTTTACAGATGAGAAAATGAAGGTTTAGAGGGATTACATCACATGTATCATATACCTAAAGATATGCTACCGGGATTTGAACCTGAAGAATCAGGTTGTGGGTACCCACAGAGGCAAGTAGTTTTCTGGTGTCAAAATTACTGTGAAGTAACCACTGACTTATTTTCCCAGGCACCATGAACACCAATAAGACCCCCTACCGTCCCCAGAGTAGTGGATGTGCAGTCTTTTATTGCTCTACTCCGAAACCTCACCGCCCATGACAGGACCCGACACACAGGAAAACACTAATTGACGTTCTCGGAGTAACTGATTTTTATGTCGCTGATCTCGTTTTGAGATTTCTTTCTTTCTTTTTTTCCCCCCCTTCATTTCAGAAAACCAATATTGAACTTCACGTTTTCAAGTTCAGGACATGAAGAGCTTACTTAGAATTTGCTAGTCCTTTCTCACACCCAATAAAAGGCCGATCAAACGGAGGAGTCAAAGACTCTCCTTAAGTCTATGAGAAGAGGGGCCAAAGGGCAGGCAGCTGTCTCTGTAGATGTCAGGTCTGCTGGATCAGCTGTCAGCAGTGTTTGCTCACACAGCCTTCACCATGCAGGACAAGCTCAATATTGGCTTTCTTAAAAAAGAAAAAAAGATAAAAAAAAAAGGAAGAGAAGTCTCAAAGTGATACCAGCAACACAAAAATCAGTTACTCTGTAAATATCAGTTGGGTGCCTTGTGTATGCTGGGTTGTGTCCTGGGAGTTGAAGCTTCAGAGTAGGGCAACGTGAAGCTATATCCAAGCTCTCCTGGTGATGAGTGGTATCATTTAGTGTTCTATAGGGAGCCTGTAGATGTAAACCCGTGGTAAGCCCACAGTAATACTGACTTGGCCAGTGGCAGGTTCAAATCCTGGCTGGGTCACTTGATCTGTTGTGGTTCTGCACATAGTGAGCTGAGACTCATCCTGCAGGCACCGATGTGTGCCGTCTCCACGAGCACCACTGGGAAGCTGTTTTATACTGAATTGGGAAAACAGTGGGTTGGGTGAGTAGCAGAATCCTTAAGTGTGGTCTTGATGAAGCGAACGGTGTGTGAAGTCGGTTGGCGTGGTGGTGAGGGATCGTGAGGAAGGAAGAAGGGAAGGACCCAGATCAGGATTGACCTTCCACAGGTCCTTAACAGTAGGTCACTGACCCCCAACATCAGTAATTCAGACACTTTGCAGTGATTATTAACTTGTTGTGTGATATAAAAAAAATTCGATATAAATAGAAATAACTTTTTGTACTTAGAAAATCAATTTACTTTTTACTTTTTCAGAAGGAAGCATTGTAATTCATCCGAGAGTGGCCACGAAACGTCCCTGGTAAAATAAGCAATGACCATTAAAATGAGGAGATGCATGTATCAGGTGCTGTCTAAAGCCAGTTTGAGTCCTGCTTGGGCCGTGTTGATGAGCGCAGTAGGAAGCTGCTGAGATTGTTGACTGGAGCCATGGCACCCTGACGGCTAAGAGAGGGGAGACATCACTGGGAGTGTCTCTTGGGGGACAGCGTCAATGTTTCACCTAGGGAGGGCTCCAGGGACAATGTGAGACAGTCATGAGACATGGAGGCACAACACCAGCTAGATAGAGGGACAAGGGTGACAGATTGGCCAAGGAAGGCCTGCCAAGAGCTGAGATGTGTCTAGTAGCAAGGGTAGGGTCAAATGCTGACACTGGTGGGTGGGGCCTCAGGTCAAATGCTGATGTTGTGGGCGGGGCCTCAGGGTCAAATGCTGACATTAGTGGATAGGGTCTTCTCCCTCCTTTTCCTGAAGGAACCCTTTGTATTCTGGGGGTTCTTTTTTTTTTTTATCAGTTACTACTGAACTTTATTGTGTTCAACGAAATCACCATGTTACAAAAATAGCAAGCTGCCATAATAAAAAATAAGGCTCCTCTATCCAGCACCAGATAGCATCATTTTACTTTCAAGCCTAGAAATTGCACACTTGTATATAAACCAACCGAAGATGAGGATTGAGAGTTCATCTTGGTGGATTTTTCCTTTGATGAATATGAAGTGTCCTTCCTTATCTTTTTTGATGAATTTAATTGAAAATTGATTTTATTTGATATTAGAATGGCTACTCCAGCTTGCTTCTTCTGACCATTTGTTTGGAAAGTTGTTTTCCAGCCTTTCACTCTGAGGTAGTGTCTGTCTTTGTCTCTGAGGTGTGTTTCCTGTAGGCAGCAGAATGCAGGGTCCTCATTGCATATCCAGTTTGTTATTCTATGTCTTTTTATTGGGGAGTTGAGGCCATTGATGTTGAGAGATATTAAGGAATAGTGATTATTGCTTCCCGTTATATTCATATTTGGATGTGAGGTTATGTTTGTGTGCTTTTCTTCTCTTTGTTTTGTTGCCAAGACGATTAGTTTCTTGCTTCTTCTAGGGTATAGCTTGCCTCCTTATGTTGGGCTTTACCCTTTATTATCCTTTGTAGTGCTGGATTTGTAGAAAGATATTGTGTAAATTTGGTTTTGTCATGGAATATCTTGGTTTCTCCATCTATGTTAATTGAGAGTTTTGCAGGATACAGTAACCTGGGCTGGCATTTGTGTTCTCTTAGGGTCTGTATGACATCTGTCCAGGATCTTCTGGCCTTCATAGTTTCTGGCGAAAAGTCTGGTGTGATTCTGATAGGTCTGCCTTTATATGTTACTTGACCTTTTTCCCTTACTGCTTTTAATATTCTTTCTTTATTTTGTGCGTTTGGTGTTTTGACTATTATGTGACGGGAGGTGTTTCTTTTCTGGTCCAATCTATTTGGAGTTCTGTAGGCTTCTTGTATGCCTATGGGTATCTCTTTTTTTAGGTTAGGGAAGTTTTCTTCTATGATTTTGTTGAAGATATTTACTGGTCCTTTGAGCTGGGAGTCTTCACTCTCTTCTATACCTATTATCCTTAGGTTTGATCTTCTCATTGAGTCCTGGATTTCCTGTATGTTTTGGACCAGTAGTTTTTTCTGCTTTACATTATCTTTGACAGTTGAGTCAATGATTTCTATGGAATCTTCTGCTCCCGAGATTCTCTCTTCCATCTCTTGTATTCTGTTGGTGAAGCTTCTATCTACAGCTCCTTGTCTTTTCTTTTGATTTTCTATGTCCAGGGTTGTTTCCATGTGTTCTTTCTTGATTGCTTCTATTTCCATTTTTAATTCCTTCAACTGTTTGATTGTGTTTTCCTGGAATTCTTTCAAGGATTTTTGTGTCTCCTCTCTATGGGTTTCTACTTGTTTGTTTATGTTTTCCTGGAATTCTTTCAGGCATTTTTTGCGATTCCTCTCTGTAGGCTTCTACTTGTTCTCTAAGGGAGTTCTCCACGTCTTTCTTGAAGTCCTCCAGCATCATGATCAAATACGATTTTGAAACTAGATCTTGCTTTTCTGGTGTGTTTGGATATTCCATGTTTGTTTTGATGGGAGAATTTGGCTCCGATGGTGCCATGTAGTCTTGGTTTCTGTTGCTTGGGTTCCTGCACTTGCCTCTCGCCATCAGATTATCTCTAGTGTTACTTTGTTCTGCTATTTCTGACCGTGGCTAGACTGTCCTATAAGCCTGTGTGTCAGGAGTGCTGTAGACCTGTTTTCCTGTTTTCTTTCAGCCAGTTATGGGGACAGAGTGTTCTGCTTTCAGGCGTGTAGTTTTTCCTCTCTACAGGTCTTCAGCTGTTCCTGTGGGCCTGTGTCTTGAGTTCACCAGGCAGGTTTCTTGCAGGGGAAAAGTTGGTCCTACCTGCGGTTCCAAGGCTCAAGTTTGCTCGTGGGGTACTGCCTGAGTCCTCTCCGCTGTGGCAGCAACCGGGAAGATCTGCGCCGCTCTTTCCGGGAGCCTCCGTGCACCAGGGTTCCAGATGGCGTTTGGTGTTTTCCTCTGGCGTCTGGATGTGCGCAGAGTGCAGTCTCTTCTGGTTTCCCAGGCGTGTCCACCTCTCTGAAGGTTTAGCTCTCCCACCCATGGGATTTGGGTGCAGAGAACTGTTTATCCGGTCTGTTTCCTTCAGGTTCCGGCAGTGTCTCAGGCACAGGGGTCCTGCCGCTCCTGGGCCCTCCCCTACGGGAACCCAGAGGCCTTATACAGTTGCCTCTTGGGCCAGGGATGTGGGCAGGGGTGGCAGTGTTGGTGGTCTCCTCCGCTCTGCAGCCTCAGGAGTGCCCACCTGATCAGGCGGTGAGGTCTCTCTCCCACGGGGTTTGGTATTCTGGGGGTTCGTAAGGGACCAGGAATTTCCACTCCTCTCTAGTTTGGAGGGGCCAGTGTGGAATTTCTCTGCAAACCCCTAGATTCAGAGTACTGGGGTTCCTCTCCATTATATAGTCTCTATGTACATGCTGGCCAATATCGGGTTCTCTCAGGGTCTCTGTGGGACCCGGAGCACTGGGAGCCAGCTGTAAGACTTTTTCCTTACATTCATATGCTTTCAGATGCACTTGGTAAATGGCTGTAGATATGAGAGCTTTCCGGGCGGTAGATAACAGGACTTCCCTAATTTCTAGGAGGCTGCAGTCAAGTTGGGTGGAATGCCTTCTGTGCAAGTATGAAGTTCTGGGCTCCATCCCCAGAACTGCAATTAAAAAAACCAGGCATGATGATACACGTTTATAATACTTGGGCTAGGGAGTCAGAGTCAGGTAGATCTTTAGGGTTCACTGGCTAATCCTGGTTTACTCAGCGAATTCCAGGACAGACGAGAGACCCTGCCTCAAAAAACAAGATGGAGAATGTCTGACCTCTGACTTCCACATGCCCATACGGGCATGGGAATGCTCACACAGATCAACACACACACACACACACACACACACACACACACACACACACACACACACACAGTGTGTGTGCACACTCTCACTTTTTATAAGATGGGGAACATTCATAGCCAGCCAGGCGGCTGTGAGCAGAGAGAGATTCTGTGGAGTGAAGGGGTTTGCTGGAGGGCAAGCCACTGGCAGACAGCAGAACTTGCTCCAAGTCTGAATTGCCACTGGGGCTGTCCTGCCCCCTAGAGGACACAGAAAATGCCTAGGCACACTTTGTTATTATAGATAGCTCTGGGGAGGGTATTTGAAGGGTGACCAGAGCTGTTCACCCCACAGTGTCCAGGACACTGGTCATATGTCACCTTCACCAAGACTGAAAGGTACCCTAGAGGCCTTCCTGTTGACGGTGTCCCTGTGACCTCTGCCTTACACAAATCAGAAGGGAGAGTTGACCTTCTGATCATTTGCCCTCCCGAAAAGCCCTCAGCTGCGAACATAACCTTTTGGAAGTTTTCCCTTTGTGTATAAATAACCTCCGTCTTCATTAGAATGTTCTGCAGGGTAGTGTTGCACTCACTCTGGGCTGAATACATTACATTTGTATTTCCTTTGGAAACTGTTATAGCAACACAAGAAAACTGTGAAGTGTGCGGGAAAGGTAGTGACTGGGCTGCCAGGACCTGGGAAGGCCCCAGGAAGAACACGTTCATAATCCCCACGGTCCCCAGTGGGTGTGCCTATGTGGAAAGCCTTGGTCTCTTCCAGGGTTCTCCCCAAGGATACCTGGACTCTGGCTGGCTTTAGTTTAGTCTCCTTAACCCAGTCTTTAGTTTTTGACTAGGTGACGGTGGATGTCATTTGACCCCTGCTTTGGGCTACCAGGTCAAAGGTGTGACCCAGAGATCTGCTCTTTGCAGAGGTGGGAACTCTAGTCCAGCCCAGGGCGCTGTGTTCGGGGTGGGTTGCACACTGGCCGAAGCATCTCTCTGGCTCCTTCCGCAGACTCTCTGTTATTGCTTCATTTGGTTCATTTGTGTGCTCTCCTTTTCTTCTTTCTGGCTGTTTTTGTTTTCTTGGGGTTGGTGCAAGATGGAGGACGGCTTGGAGAGGGGACACATGGAAGCTTCAAGTGAGGACCATCCTTGCTGTGACCCAGGTCGTCACTAGCATGTGGCCAGTCACTCCCTCTCTTCCTCAAGCAGTCAGCTTGTATGTGCAGGTCATGGAGTTGCTCTGCCTCTGGAAGAGGCAAGACCCCAGGACCCATACTTCACTCTGAAGAGAAGGACTCTTCTCGACCTTCGTTCATCCATGGCCCTTTCATGCTGTGATGCACTCAACACACCAAACACTGATGAGGTGACTCCAGAGTTCCTATAATTGCCCTTGAGGTCAAAAGCACAGCACAATTGCCTTGGGGTCTAGGTTCTAGAATCTTCCTACCTAGGGGTGAAGGAAAGGCTAGGTTGAGGTGGGTTACCTAGGCTGAGGCATCTAGAACCACTGTCCCCCGACTTGCTCCCATATGTGCAATCCTCTCTGGCTTGCTACTCTCCTTCCCATTCCCTCTCCTGCCAGACCACCAGGGCGAGGCATGCCTGACTTCTGTCTGAACCTGGGCTGCAACCAGCGCACAGTCTGCCTTTTGATCTCTGGTCTGACACCTGTCAGTCACTGATTGTGCTGCTACTGTATAGAGTAAGAACTCCAAATAGGGCCACTGCAAGCAAGGCCTGGCTTGACCTTTCCCCTTGGCTACCCTTAGAGTAGATGTTCAGGACGGTCGATAGCT
Organism: Rattus norvegicus; assembly: GCF_021556685.1. NCBI lineage: Eukaryota > Metazoa > Chordata > Mammalia > Rodentia > Muridae > Rattus > Rattus norvegicus. Next base: position 163,125,652 of record NC_141536.1, read on the forward strand.
CAAGGGTACCAGGTCCAAGGTCTCTGCCTCACTTCTGACCTTTCCCTCTCTGTGTGTCACATGCTGTCTGCTGTCGCCCGTCATGGAATTTTGGATGGAGGTGTAAGAAGAGAAAAGGTGAGAGGGTCAGAGGAGGGCGCACACGCAACCACCTCCCTGGGGATGTGGCACAGCTGTGGTTATCAAACTCTGGGACATTCAAGGTCTTCATGGCCTTTGTCCTTCACCTCCAGGTGTCCTCCAGTTCCCTTGAAATGGTCTGAGAGGGTCATTAGCACCCAACACAGAGCAGACACGTGTAAAGAGCTGTGCCGCACTGTTTGGGGGCTTGTGGCAGGACAAGGGAAGTCTGTGCACTCACACATGTGTTTTAAAAAATATGTCCCAGGGGGCTGAAGAGATAACTTGGGAGTTCTTCAGGAGGACCAGAGTTCTGTCCCCAGGACCCATTTTAGGTGGTTTGTAATTGCCTGTGACCTTGGTCTCCATGAACACATGAGGTAGACACATCCACACACATAAATAAACAATACAGGTCGTGGCGGTGGTGGGGTGAAATCCAAGTGCAGGAAACAGTAGTCAGGAAGAAGGAGATAAAGCTGACTGTTTATCAAGTTTAAACTCTGTTGTTGATTTCTAAAATCAATCTCTCTCTCTCTCTCTCTCTCTCTCTCTCTCTCTCTCTCTCTCTGTTAGATAAATGCATAAAAATTGTAGGGCGTGTGTAAAATCCATTGTGACACTTTGCAACTTCAAAATGGCTACTCTAATTGTATAGAACTCAGTCTGAGACATTGGATCCAGATAATCTCTCTGTATAATTTTATTTATTTTTATTTACAAGTTTCATACAATACAGTTTTAGTTAAAAAAATCTTTAACAATATGTCTTACCCTCAGTTGGTTGAATCTTTAGGTATGGAGAGCCAACCATATCCTCTCTTCCTTCCCTCCATCCCTCCATCCCTCCCTTCCTTCCTCCCTCCCTCCCTTCCTCTCTTCCCTCCCTCCCTTTCTTCTTTCCTTCTTTGAGAAGGAACTCTTGTATCACAGGCTGGCCTGGAACTCACAATCCTCCTGCCTCTGATCCTTGAACTCCTGCTGGGATTCCTTTTAGAGAAGCCCTCCACCCCCAATAGCGACTCTGGTGGATGAATGGCTCCCTCCCTCTGCAGAGAAACTGTGAAATGCAGATTTACTGTTCTGTTAAGCCGGAGCTCTGTTGTTTCTGGGGGTGGGGATAGAGCGGAACACCTATTAGTGGACTCAAAAACAAAGACAGGGTTTCCTGTATTCTAGAATGTAGGTGTAGACAGGCCTGCAGGGAAGAGTTGCAGGTAGGGCCAAGCCCCTCCCCACCCTCACCCTCCTTCTCCCATCTTCTGGAGGTTGTTGCATATATGATCTGTGACCAACCACATCACTCCCGGCTCTGCCTCCATTGTCACGTGCCCTTCCATGCCTCTCAGGCTCTCTCCTTTTTATAAGGACATGGGTCCTACTAGACTTAGCACTCCACAAGCAAGGTCACGTTTGGAGGTTCCAGTGCAGGAGCCAGGACTTCCACTCTGACCCCCTCAAATGTATGGAAGCTGCCCCTCCTCTGGGCCTTCCAGGCATCTTGTGTGCAAGCTGCCTTTGTGCTTGGGAGCGGCCCTTTGTGGATCAGAATGCAGGGCACTCTGACTTGTTCTCTCCATGACTCCGAGCCTCTTGAGGTTAGGCCTCTGTGGTTTTCTTGCTGGATTTTGAAGTAGGCCAGAAGGCAGGGAATTTGTTTTCTTGTTCAATGTAAGTCCCGACATGGTAAGTCATGAGTGTGGGAAGTCAAGGCCTTTCTTGTTCTTATTGGGTAGTAGCTCTAGACTCAGGAGCAAGGCTGTGGCCCAGAACTAGACATGTTGATCTCATAGACACTATCCACCTCCCCCCCACCGCATCAGAACAGCTGTGTCCCATGTCCTTTTGCCCACCCCCCACCCCCACCCCCCATCCAGGACGATACATATTTTGGACTCATTTCTTAGGATCCATGCTCCTTGAACCGTGGTTTGAGCCTATCTGGGTTTCGGTAACTGATCTCAAAGGTTGCAAAAGATTCATCCCCGGTAGAAGGTTCTGGAAGTGTAACCCAAAGTAATTCAAACTCAGATACATAGGGGTTCACTGCTCTGGTCTGCGGAGTCTCTGGCAGCTGTCGCCTGAGAGGCACCGAGGCTCTCACCAGAGCCTTAGTATATACTTTGAGTCACCTTTGCATGTTGTACTGCCTGAGGCTGCCTGGCATAACTCACTCATGTTCAAGGCCGGGCACATTATGAACTACTGTGCTTTTTTTAAAAAAAAAAATAGTACGTATGAAGTTTGCTGTTCTTACAGAAGCAATGGTTTAATAATAAAAAACAGAGATGTAATATTCTCTCACCGCCCTTCCTCAGCCTATATCAGATTGGCCTTATCTTTGGATTGGGCTGTGACAGAATCTTTGGTTTTAAACACTGTTGTTTGAGTGTGGAGTAAGGAGGGACTTGAGAGACACCCCCACGCCTCACACACACACCCCTCACACACACACCCCTCACACACACACCCCTCACACACACACCCCTCACACACACACCCCTCACACACAACACCCTCACACACACACCCCTCACACACACACCCCTCACACACACCCCTCACACACACCCCTCACACACACACCCCTCACACACACACCCCTCACACACACACCCCTCACACACACACCCCTCACACACACACCCCTCACACACACACCCCTCACACACACACCCCTCACACACACACCCCTCACACACACACCCCTCACACACACACCCCTCACACACACACCCCTCACACACACACCCCTCACACACACCCCTCACACACACACACCTAACAGAGAAGCTATTGACAGTTGATGACTTCTGGGGGATGGAGAGTTGGTTTACTTTCAGGATGTGGATCCTGGTGGCCAACCGTGCTCCAGTGGACAGCCGTACAACAGAAGGATACGTGAGCTGCTTAGGCAGGGCTTGGCGAGGTATCAGAGAAAGAGGACATTAAGTTAGGAGGAGTTAGGGTATGGATTTGAGAGGAGTTAAAGCTTTGAGTAGAAGGTGATCAAAATACATCGTATGAATGTATGAGACTCAAGAATTCATTAAAATTTATATTGGAACTGCTGTTTGAGTCTCATTAGAAGTCAGTCAATGAGCCACTATTAGGACAGAATTTCCAGCAATTTCTCAAATGGCCTTATTGTATTTCTTCTACTTTAGACTACATCCCGCTCAAGGCGGTGTGGTAAGTTAATAGCTGATTATAAAATCAAAGTATCCACCCACTCTCGAAGACGCCAAAGTGATTTATGTCCTTCAGGATCAAACGTTCCAATAGAGATTTAATTCTTTATACTGTTGTTCTTGTTAAGACCAGGTTTCTCTGTTTAGCCCTAGCTATCTTGGAACTCATTCTGTAGTCCCAGGCTGGACTTGATCCTACAGCTCTGCCTGCTTCTGCCTTCCAAGGGCTGGGATTAAAGGTGTGCCCGGCCACCACCGCCAGTTGAGATTTAATAATTAGAATTAATTAATAATCTATGAAAAAAGCAAGCACATCCCTCTCATTAGCGTGCAAATTTACTTCGGTCTTTAGTAAGTGGTAAACTTAGATTATACCAAATAATTGCTTTAAAATAAGTTTCCTGGGGGCTAGAGAGATGGATCAGTGGCTAAGAACGCTCTTGTAGAGGAATGAGGTTTGGTTTCCCTGTAGCCCCAACACCAAGGGGTCCAACACCTACTTCTAGAATCCATGGGCATGGCACTCACATACACAGACACACAGACGACACACACTTAGTTAAAAATAATAAAAATAAGTCTAAATGAATTCATTTGTGAATTTTTGTCAGTAAACATTTGGTTTGTAAAACATATACTTAGGAAAAAAATTCTCAGGGGAAAAGGGGCTGACAGTGGAAGTTTAAGCTCTCTGATTTAGGGGGTCACTGCATTGGGGGGGCTCTACCAGCAAAATCCTTCCTCCATATGAAGAGATGAGTTCCTTTGCAGAACCCTGGACAATGCTGGACCTGCACTGGCCTCTGCACTGTGAAGTGACCTTGAAAACTCCCAGACCCTACTCAGAGCCCCAGAACTCTTCTAAGGCAGGGCCATGAGAACCAGTTTCCCTCACTGCTCAGGACTGTCTCTCTGTGCCAGACTCACTGAGGTCGGCTGAGGGGACGACTTGATCTCTCATCTTTTTCTCTCTGGAAGTTGCATGCATCAGAGCCTTAGCTTCATGGCTGCTCTGAGGTGAGGGTTGGGAGTGAACAGCCTCTGCCCAGCATCTAGGAGGATGTGGCTTGGCTTGAGAGGAGGAGACAGATTACTCCCTTCATTAACCCAGGGTTCTGTGTCTGACTGATTTGCTGACGAGGCAGTGGAGGTCCAGAGGTGACTGTTGACTTGCGCCAACCAAGAGACCCTGAGCATAAACGGTCTTTGGATTTACTGCTGTGGGGGCAAAGATGTTGGAGATTAAGACTCAAAAACTAGGACAGAACAGGGAGTCCCTGGTGAGGATCACATAACCATTCATATCCCACTTCCCCACTGGACCTTTTTGGCATGTGTGTCTGTGCATGTGTGGTGTGTGCCTGTGTGCACACGTGAGTTCATGTGTGAGTGCAAGCGAGTGCATGTACATGCATGTGCATGTGTGTGCGCATGCATGTGTGTGTGCTCGCGTGTGTGTGAGAATCCTGACTGCATTCACTTGTGCTTGTCTATATATACTCCATTTTCTATCACACTGATGAAAACCAAGAAAGTTACCCAAGGACACAGAACCAACGCTAGTCATTGTCCGCACTTGCCGAGGATAGGAGAGCCCAAGCCACAGAGAGGATGATAACTGCAATTATTCAGAACAAATCAATTATCGTCAAAGTGACACTAAAAACGTAAGAGCCCATTGAACGCTTTAGGAGGGCAAGGATGTGTTCCCAAGCTACCTTTCTCACCAGTTGTATCATGGTAAGAGGTTGTAAAGGAGATGTCCTTTACAGACAGTGGGCAGCAGTGAGGGATCGATAGAATTGCAGAAACAGGCGATTTCTGCCTTTAATGAGCTGGCGCCTCTGGGCAATACTCCTTTGATGCTGTTCACACCATCAGGTACAAAGTTAATGGGGGGCTCTAAGTGGCATCGCCAGAATGGCTGAGCCACCTGAGGGTCACCAGCAGGAGGCATACTTACGTTACCCCCCTACACACCACACACACACACACACACACACACACACACACACACACACACACACACACACACACTCTACTTTCCCACCCCCACCCCCGCCCCCTTCTGCTGATGGGCAGTGATAGCAACACAAAGCACCATCTGGAGTCTCTTTCCTCCTCTCCTCGGCTTTTCCTTCTTTTTCTTCTCTTCCTTCCTTATTTCTTCCCTTTCAAGACAGGGTCTAGCTGTGTAGCCCAAGTTAACCTAGAACTCAAGAGCTCCTCGCCTCAGCCTCCTGGGTGCTGGGATTCCGAGGCTACACATGCCACTCTGCTCAGCACTACTTATGTCACTTAGGGGAGACAAAGAAACTTGAACTAATTTAATCTGTGGAGTTTATGACCAGTCCTGAGGATTGGACTAAGAGTGGAGCTGGGGGAACGGTGCCATGGAGGAGCAGTTCTCCCAGTCCAGAGTATGGGACTTTGGAAGGATGCGCAGGCATGGTGTGTAAACGGTGCAGGAAACAAAACAAAGCACTGGGGGAAGAGGGGGAACACATCGATGAAACACCACGAATGAACTGAGCCCACAACGGAAGTGAGGAGGTAACTGCAGCAAGAAGTTTTCCCCGTTGGCAGGGAAACGCCCTAAGCCACCGCACTCGCTCGTCTCACTAGGTGTAGAGAAGTGTCCTGACCGTCACCATCTTCAGTGAGTGGAGGTATACTCAGGAGGAATGGTAGTGAAACTGGTTTGCCTCCTGGGACTTAATTTTAAAAGCTCCAGGGTTTGAGTGTTTACCCCTAGATGGGATATGTATTTCTCTTCCAGAACTCAAGGACGTGGCGAAAGAGAGGGCGGAAAGAATGTAAGAGCTGGAGGGTGGAAGCATGTCTCGAGGATGTTGCACTTATGGACTGACAGCATTAGTGATCACCAGCACAAACAAGACCTGGGTCCATCGGCCGGCCATCTTGGGTGGGAGAGTGGTGGCTCATGAGGCCGACTTCCTTCCAGGGTCAACTTGCCAGGAAAGGTTTGCTTCAGGAGTGGGACATTATTTTTCTTCAGGGCCACTGAAGGGCCAAGTTTTCCATTTAAGTAAAAAAAAAAATCCTCACCATGCTCATGTGAGTAGCACTAATGACAAACACACACAGTAGGACAACTAGGAAGGAAGGCTCAGTGAGAGAAAGAGGAGTATCATGGGAATGGGAGGGGGGAGGGGAGAGGATAATGGGATACAAATGACCAACACACATTGTATGTATGTATGTATGTATGTATGTATATATGTATGTATGTATGTATGCATGCATGCATGCATGCATGTATGTATGTTTGTTCATATGTCTGTCTGTATGTATGCATCATGTTTGTTCATATGTATGTTTGTATGTATGTATGCATGCATGTTTGTATGTATGCATGCATGTATGTTTGTTTGTATGTATGTATGCATGTATTTGTTTGTATGTATGTATGTGTTGCCTGTCTACTGGACTACTTGCTTCCACACCCTACTTGCCCTTGGGGTTGGAGGTGAGGTGGCACAGAATCAACAGCACAGACTCCGGGAGCAGGTGAGAAAAGCCACAGCAAGCTCCTTTAATACGCTCCATCCGAGCACCATTGGTCCCAAGAAAGCATCTCTTCTAAACAGCGGTGGGTTCCCAATTGGCCGGCATTGTCTGCATAAGCAATCCTTGTTCTCTCAGGTAGTCCTCAATTAGGTCCTCCAGGAGATCCTTTGTGGCTTGGAGCCCCATTGTTTATGCAGACATGACTGCACTGTTTCTCCTACATGTATGTGTGTGTGTGTGTATGTGTGTGTGTGTGTGTGTGTGTGTGTGTGTATGTATGTATGCATGCAGACAGGTAGGCATGTATATATAGATGGAATTGTAAAACATTGTTTAGTTTGCTTTGCCTCAGGCCCCATCCAGATCTCATTCTATTGAGGACTCTTTACTGCCTGCCTCCCCACAAACAGCCCTCCCCTTGAGGCCTTAGGACCATCTTTATCCCTGAATGCAGGGTACTGGGTGCTAGTCAGTGGTTTTCTAGGCTCTGACTGAGATCTAGGATTGAGATTTCCAATGCAGCTCTGTAATGTTTGACACTGGCCTCTTGCTCCTTCTGGGATGTTTGAGGGATTGTTCTGCCTTGGTTGTAGACAGCCATTTCAACATTGCAGGCTACAATTCAGTCCAGGGACACTCTCACTTCACATGTGGAGTTGGGAAACTCAGATTTCAGTCATGTGATCCCACACTCTAAGAGGTAACATTATTTGTTGAGGAGTTACTGCAGATGAACTTAGTTAAAGCTGAGGATGAGTCCTAACCCATGCCTGGGGGTGGGGAGAGTCTTCATAACAGGGAGGAGTTTGCTGGAGATGGTGAGATTGCTCAGTGGGTAAAAGTGCTTGCTGACAGCATTCATGACCTACGTTCAGTCTCTGGGTCTCATGTTAGCTACTTTTCTATAGCTGCGATAAGAGCACTATGGCATGAATGTGGGAACTTATAGAGGAGAGAGTTTATTTGGGCTTATGGTTCCAGAGAGTTAGAGTCCATGATAGCAAAACAAAGACACGCACAGTGGCTGAGAGATCACAATTAGGAATCCAGGAAAGCAAACTAGAAAGCTCACAGACCACTCTGTGAGACCACCAGAGGCAGACCAAAATATTCAAATGCTAGAGCCTGTGGGGGACATTCAAACACACCACAGACCCACACGATGGAAGGAGATAAACTGACTCCTCCCGCACATTGTCCTTTGACTTCTGCACATACACACAACACGAATAATACATATAAACTTTTGAAAGGAGGTGTCTGAATAGACAGCTATTCAGAAGAAAATACATGAACAGGAGGTCAGTAGAGAAGCCAGGTGTGGTACGCAGTTCCTTCTCCCAACCTCATAAGGAGCCTTGGCTTCTAACTTCCAGCCTTGTAACTTCACAATATAGAAATTCTCTGGCCTCCTACTCCGTGGTACTTGACATAACTGACTGCCAAACACTACGGTTACATCTGTGGCCCCTCTACCTGTATTGACCACAACTCCAGTTCAGTCTCTTCTTCTCAACCCAAAGAACTCTTCTTCTTCTTCTTCTTCTTCTTCTTCTTCTTCTTCTTCTTCTTCTTCTTCTTCTTCTTCTTCTTCTTCTTCTTCTTCTTCTTCTTCTTCTTCTTCTTCTTCTTCTTCTTCTTTTTCAAATACAACAGAAAAGGGGCATCAGATCCCATTATCAGATCCCATAGTTATGAGCCACCATGTGGTCCTTACCACAACTCTTCTTAAGGTAATAAGGGAGACCTTCAGAACTTGAATGTGCACATGCAATGTACTATTTCTGTCTGGGCATCTTATCTTGGCTATACCCTCCATTTTATTTCTAAAAAAAGTTTTAATATATATATTTGAAAATTTTATACACCACATTTTTGTCATAATCTTTCTCCCTACCAGCTTTTCCCAGATCTTCTCCAACTTTTCCTACCCACCCAACTTCACTTTTTTTCTCTTAAAAATTCTAACCCTAGAAACAACGACATGAAAGAAAAAAACCACAAAAATCCCCACACACATGCACACACTCCACACTCACACATACATACTCATGCATACACATACACACATGCACACACTCACACATCTATACACACACACACACACACACACACACACACACACACACACACGGAATAAAAACAAAGACAGCATGATATCTGAACAACTATTCCCTAGCATGGAGCTTGCCCTGGGATATGGATGCTATACCTGGTTTACTCCACTGAAAATGGATTTTCTCTTTTCCAGCCGCACTTGTTTGCAAATAGCTTCTTGGCTAGGAGAAGGACTTTGTGCTTACTTTCCCAAATCCTCCCTTTTCTGACAGGATTATTATTTCATAGCTTGGATCTCTTCTTATCACCCATGCACACACAAATACATACACAGATATTGCATGCACACATGCATTCTCATACAAACACACGTTCAATGACTTATCTCTACTTCACCAGAGCGATACTCTTCAATTATTTACTGGGCCAATCCTGACATCTATAGCAAAGCCTCAAGAAAAACCAACAAGAGTTTTAAAAGAAGGGAAGAAAAATTATTTAGCTATGCTTTGGTGCAAACCCATAATCCCAGCTATTCAGGAGACTGAGGCAGGAGGATCAAGGATGAGAAGTTGAAGACCATCTTGGGCTGGAAAGTGATCTTAAAACCAGTGTAGGCAACTTAGTGAGACCCTCTTTAAAATCAGAAGTGAGAAGAGGGCCAGCGACGTAGCTCCGTGGGACTGTAACTGCCCAGTGTAGCTTCTGTTCTCAGTCCTACACATGTGCACAAACATGATTTGCTAGTCAATTGGCCTAAACAAACTCCTTTAAAACCACGTGAATAAACCCTGAAGGCAAACTTCTGTGCCTTAGGCATAGAAGCTGGGGGTTGAAGTAGTCTGGATGTGGGTATCTCAGAGTTTCTGGGTCTCTGTTCTCAGACCAAAGCTGTGCCTGGATCCTGAGGGACAACCTGTTTTGCAGAATTCTCCGTGGCACTGTTGGTCACAATAGGCAGCTTGACAGTACCATGTTCTAGGTCCTTTCTATTCCTGGACCCTCAGAATCCCTTGAATGACTTCAGCAGGTAACCAGAGAAAACTCTGCAAGTTTCAAGGGGCTGTGGGGTGGGAAGGAGCCAGGAGCATCTCCAAAGTGAGGACTGGACGGGCACAATCCCACCTCTGGAAGTTTCAGTAGGCCAATGTTTGATACCTTGAAGAACTACGGATTTCTTGTAACTATGGAAACATAAATCTAGGCATTAAGGAGTCAGAGAGAAAACTGCTATTGTTGCCTTGACAACCGATAAACCCCCAAGTCTTTGTTTTTAGGAATAGAGGTAGCACACATTTATCTTCTAGATTAATCTGCTTGTAGGAAGAAGTTAGAATGGGCCTGCGTACGTTCTAGAGGCACACCGTGGTTAAAACATTGTGTGTGCATGTATGATTTGGGAGAGCCTTTCCAAGGTCTAGCAGGGAAGGTTTGTATATGGGGGTTATTAGAAAGGCTGAGATACCCCAAACTGGTCACACATTTTAAGTGTCTTAGTGCATGACCTCGCATAGAGTGGTTGCTACTCATGTTCTACAGAGGTTGACTGACTCAAGCTGGTGTTGGAGACTATTGTGAGGGAGCTGAGATCTTCTGTCATTAGGACAGATGTCCAGATGCTCGTTCTGCTCCAAGCCCTGCCCTCCGAGTTCGCATACGTGTTGTTGGTTTTGAGTGAACTCTTCTGGGCCCACCCCTCTATGGCTGCCAGCCTGCCGAGAAGTGCCATGAGTAGCTGTGGCTCCGGGCTGCTTGGAACTCTATTTCCCAGGGTTTTGTAAGATTTAGAATGTAAATCATCATTCAGTCTCCAAGCAGGGCATGAAGGTTTCTGAGCTGATGCCTAGACGGACTTTGAAGGCTCCCACCCTGGAGCCAACCCTAGGGAACTACTGATGGATAGCTTCCTGCCTGCATGGGGCCTATGTTCCTCCATCTCTTTGCGCTCCAGCACCAGCTGTCTTGGTGGGGGAAACGGCACTGAGACAAGAGAGTAAAATGACAGGACGAGCTTTCTGAACGTTATCGTCACATTGACAAGTGCGGGATTGTGGAAAGCACTGATAAAACCACAAAGATGCACGTGCAAATTATTCCTGGTGTGGCTGATGAAACAGACAGGTGGCAAGGCCTCCATTCAACTTCAGCCCCATCTCTAAAAGGGTTAATTCTCTTCAGTCATTTGTACATACTGGCAGTGTGTGGGGAAAGGGTTAACTCTCTTCAGTCCTCTGCTCATGCTGCTGTCAGTGTGTGGGGAAAGGTTGAAAAAGATGGAGAAACTGCCAAGGCTCACGTCTCTTCATCCCAGGATTTGCCACCATACTGAAGCTCCCAAGGATTTCAAAGATCCCAGACCCATATGAAGGGACAACCTGGGGAAGTATAGCTCGCAGTAGTCACAGCTATGTCACCCACAGGTGGTGGGGCTCTGTGGTGCGGCCCTTCACTCCAGAACTTGGGAAGCAGAGGCAGGAGGGGTTGTAAGTTCGAAGTCAGACTTGAACTACATAACGAGTTCTAGGCCAATCTGGGATCCATGGTAAAACTCTACAAAAAGCAAAACAGCAGCAGCAGCAACAACAAACCTGTCCCTACAAAAAGGCAAAGAACAAATACCTTCCTCCCCCACCAACCAGACAACAAAAAAGCAGACGAAATTAGGGAGAGAAAGAGCTTTAGACCAGGCTGAAAGCAAATTGTTTACCGAAATAGCCAATCGCCTACTCCCTGACCCATGAGGTGACCCAGCCTCCTATTTTCTTGATGGGCTCAATTTCCTCATATCAAATGTAGACAAAAATGGAGCCTCGTCATGGAAAACCAGCAGGTCTGTGAATTAGGAAATGATCTAAAAGCATTATAAATGCAGGCGATGAATCAACTCTGACATATCGCTTCTTTGTCAACTTTGCAGCCGTTGAACTTGTTGCCAATCTGAAGGGCATTTCATAACAAGCTGCTTTTATTAACACGCACCAGACAAGGATCTATCTTATTAAGTCTGGGATAAGAAGCAAAGCTGTTCCTGGGTTACTCGGGGTGACAGTTTTGAGCCACTGTTTTTCACACACCACTGAGACAACGGAAATGAATCCTCGTCGGTCCCTGGATCCATTTTGCAAGTTACTTTAAAAACTAATAAAGGGAAATCATGCGGACAGCCTCGTGTATCTTGGCTGTCCCTGGCGACTGCTCACTCTTCCTGGGCTGTCATTTTATGCTGTGAGGTGCCTTCTCCCCCCCTCCCCTTCTTCTTCTGTTTAAAACAATCACTTTTTTTATTAAAAAAAAATAGGTTTTCAAACCGGGTATTAGAAACTTGATTATGTGATGACAGGCTGCTCCTGACATTTCAGGAAGTGGGTGGAAAGCGGGAATTTTAAAGTGGATGAGTCATGGGGGATTAGAGAGGAAGCCACAGCAGCTGGGGGCAGAGACTTCAGAGTAGAATTCATGGCTTATTCTGAAAGGCTACGTACAGGGTACTTGCCTTTGTGAAGTCCAAATGGCAGACAATGGCTGACGCACAGGGAACAGGAGTGGGATGGTGGGTGACAAGGTACAGGCTGAAGAGGCAGGTGGATCCTGCCCTGGGGAAGAGGCTTAACCCTTAGCTTGCCTCTGAGGGTACAGCTGTGTGCAAGGATGTCACATGTGGGGCTTTGTCCTGCAGGAGCAGGGGGTACTTGAAGTTATTTACTTTTTGGTTTTTAATTGGTGTGTGTGTGTGTGTGTGTCTGTGTGAGTATGTCAGTGTGTGTCTGTGTGAGTATGTCAGTGTGTGTGTGTCTGGGGAACCATGTAGGTCTGAGTGAATTGACACTGAATGAATGTCTGTCTCAGAGATCTTCATGTTAGTTTCGGAGACTATCTCTCACTCATTTGACAACGTTGACTGGCCAGCAAATTCCCTGGGGAGTCCTGTATTGGGATTACAGGCATGAGCTTTCTCACCAAGCATCAAAGCTGTCTTCTGAGCCCATTTATTCTGGGAGGTAGATCCCATTCTGTAGTCTCCGGTGGTCTTGAACTTAAGATATATCAGTTCTTGAGTGATCAAGAGAACCTCCATGATGAACCCAACTCTCTGGAACCATGTAGCTGACCTTCAGAGACATGAGAAATGCTTATTGTCTGAGGATATTAGGTTTGGGGGGCTATTTGTTACTCGGTGAAAGCTAACTATTACAGACACCACTCATTAGGCCTATTGAATACCGAGCAGGCACTATTCCTGTGGTAAACGTTGTCCAAACATAGTGTAACATAAATTCTTGAAGCTTTGGGGTGGGGGTGGGGGGGTCACTGACTTTGAAAGCACAAGGTATTCTCGTTGCTATGGATACTTCCATTGAGACCGAGAAAGAGGAACCTAGTGTTGCCTTGACAACAGGGTTGCCAATTGAAATCTGGGAAGGCAAAGTACTATAAAGAATAAGGGAGGGGGGCGTGCTTAAGCCTTTCCCCAGCATCTTGCCTTCGTTTCCTTGATGGCATGTCAGAAGCCAGTATCATCTGAACTGGGAGCAGGAAGCTGAGCTGCAGGAAGCACTACCCTCCTCCTGGCCCATCCCACAGCAGGAGAAGATTGCACAGCCAGGAAGCAGCAGGAAGCATGGCCACTGAGTGTGTTTCCTTGAAGAGTTTGTAGGTCGCTGTTAGCTAGATTAGACCCCAACAAGAGGGGGCTTAACAACTTCCAGCCCCCTGCTCTTGCATTCCCTTGGCAGGGAGGGAAATGGAGACTTAGAGAGGGGAGAAGGCTGCTTGATGTCTGGTAACGGGAGGGCGGCACTCAGTCAGGCCTGGACACGCGCGTGAGACTGACTACTCTCTACCTGTGCGATGCTATGCAAGGCCGATGGCCTCTTAAATGTCACAGGCCTTGAGGAAATGCTGTGACAAGCTTGGCACAGCCTTCAGCCTGTGGTGGGTTTGAGACCGTTGCCTGCCAGCAGTTACGCTTACTGTCACGGTCACTCTGTCCAACTCTTTGGAGTCACTGAAGTCAGACAGAGGAAACCCAACCTTATCCAGATTCTTCTAAGAGAGGCCTGGTGGTGCCGCGTTTGTGTAGCCCAGGGTTTCATGTCTCAGTCCTTAAGCTTGGACCATTTTCGAGTCCCCGTTTCTTCCCTGATGGGCAAGCATGGAGGGGAGTAGACTGGCTTACTTTTCCATTTTGTCAAGGAGGGACTTGAGTTGCAGGGAGGGTCGAGTCTGCCCAGGGTCCCCAGAAAGTCTCTGGAGCTTGAGAGTTAAAGTCTGTATCCCTCAGCCATGCCTCCTTCCCTGCCCCTCACAACCTGCTGTGGGATGGCGCCTCCACACAGAGAGCCAGATGTTGGGTTTAGTAAAGGGAGAGAGGAAGGAAGAAGTTTGGGGCATCCGCTTGTGAGAGGAAAAAAAAAAATCACCAGTCGTGCGTAGAGATCTTCTACGCATGGCAAACAAACGGTAGGCTAATACTCCTGGGCATACGAGGAACACCTCAGCCATGGACGTCCTGTCTCACCAAAGCAGCACGGCTCAGAAGTCTGTGGGGTGGAGGGGGTTCTCTTTGCTTTGCTTTGGTTCTGCACAAGGCCTGGAGGAAGAGTCCCGAGGCTGACAGTCACTGCCCCACACCCACAGCAAAGTAGGCTCTGGCGGTAGCAGTTTGGGGCAGACAGGGTGGTCAGAGCAAGTACTTGGCCGGCACGACACGGTCAACAAAGGACAAAGGGACAGGCATGGAGGTGACACACACTGTTGGTCCCTGATGCGAAGGTGTGGGCCTCTAGGAATTCCTGGGAGCGTGAGACTTCCCCGTGCACTGCTGTGTACACTGCTCACAGTGTTCAGGGGTCCTTGCCTTCCTTGTGTCTCTGCCTTGGGGCATTGGCTTAGCCACCCATGGGGTCCTTTCACTGAAAACAAACCCGGTTCAGAAGCCCCACAGAGTACTTTTGAAGTCGGTGCCAGGTGAGAGGATATTGAAGTTTTGACTGGTAACTAGTTCAGCCAGGGCATGAGCAGGCAACACGGGTCCCCGCTCCTGCCAGACATCTGCCATTCCCTGTGAAGGTCAGTGATGTTGGTTCAGGTGTTGAGAGTGGATAAAATGAGACGGGAGGGAGCCCCATGCAAAATAATCTGTGTTGGTGGCAACATCAGGTGATCCTCCGGAGGTTGAGGGAAAATAAACTCTCCTGCTAAGGCTGGTCTGTTCCTAAGGTTCTGGGGTGGGGTGGGAACACAGCTGTTTGAGTTCCATTGCTTCTGTCTCTAGGGTCGCTCCTCAGGCCTCACTGGCAAAGGAAAATGGCTGCTGTGTTGGTGGCCTCGGCTGGCCTTGTGTTAGAATGTGCTGGCTGGAAGCACAGCTGGGGACAGATTCTGATTTTGAATAAAACCATCACCTCTTTTGTCCCTTGGCAACGCCCCCCAATGCCACGCAGAGTTTGTTTTTATGTACCCAACTTGCCATCTGTCCGGGGTTAGCTCTCCAAGCTGTGTGACAATTTGGGTTCTGCAGCCCTGATTAGCTGCGAATTTGGATTTTGTTGACTCTAGGCCTTCATGTGGGGATTGCAGGAATACTACCTAAGTGGACTTTTCAGTGGGCTCAGATGCCTTCCTTGGGTACACAAGGTCCTGAAGCATCCCCTTCTGGCCCTGGCCCTCACATTTCAGGCGAGAAGATCTCATAAGGAGACACCAATTTGTAGTGAGAAGATGGGGCCCTGGCAACATCAGGGTTCTCAAGGCCTCAGCCCCTTCCGGTAGGGAGGGTCCTATGAGATGCTCACTGTGGAATGTAGGGCTCTTGCCCCTGCAGGAATGTTTGGGTAGCTAGCCTCCCTTATACAGGGCATGCAGAAGGGTGAAGCTGTCATTCCCAGGTGGGCGTGAATTCTGACTGATGTAGTCCTGGCCATCTTCTGCCTTTGATTTGTGTTGGGTGAGTGTCTTGGCCTATGAGACTCAAAAACAATGTTGTCTGAGGGCTCTAAGAGAGGCAGCTCAAAAAACAAACAAAACAGACAAGAGCAAAAATGAAAAGAGGCTCCGGGGGCTGAGGAGAGGTGCTGGCAGTCACATGGACTGGAATCCCCATCCTCAGGACCCATGTAAAAAGGGAACTACTCACAGCTATGACCCCTGCTGCGGGAGGTCAGAGACAGGAGAACCCCGAAGCTCCTTGGCAGGCCAGTCTGAGCGTCCGAGTCAGCAGAGATTCTGTCTGGTAATGTAGAGATGGGAAACCATGGAGGAAGACACCTGAGGTTGACCTTTGTCCCCACAGTCATACCCACATACACAAACCCACATTAACAAGTACACGCACCCTTCCACATATGACAGAAACACATATACATGTGGATAAACAGTTCAACGCTCACATACAGCATAAACACATGCATGTGTGGATACACAGTACAGCATGTAATATACCAGAGAAAGTATAAAAGGAAAAGCAATGGAAAAAGGCACATGATGTTGACTTCTGGCCTCTACATGCATACCATACATGAGCACTCATGATCACACACACATGCACATGCATGAGTACTCATACACAGGAATATGAATACCCATGCACAAGAATGCACACACGCACACACACGGACATGTATATACACACACACCAATGTGTAGATATGCTTAAGGCAGAGAAGGCTCGTCTTGCCTTTGGCTGGAGGTGAGGAGTGGCTGTGATGAGTTTCTGTGCTACAACTGTAAGATCAGAGCTAGAAGGGGTCCCCGCCCCTGCTAGGAGCAGCTGAGTCCCTGCCTTTCCTATCCCTATGGTATGTGACATTATAGAAAGAGCATCCTTTCGGCCATTTTGAAGGGCTGGTTTCTGTTGCTTGTAGGGCAGTATCCTGAAGCCCTTGTTCCTTAGAATGCTCCTTGGGTCTGTGATATCCATGCCCTCACAGCTTAATAGGCGTGGACTGTGCCCCTGTAACCTCTGAACTTTGACAGGAGGATTGCTGAGTATTTGAGGTCAGTCTGGACCTCAGGTCAGTCTAAAAGGGGGAAGAGAGGGGGACAAAGGGACACACACACACACACACACACACACACACACACAGAGACACAGATAGAGAGACACAGAGAGACAGAGAGACACAGAGACAGAGAGACAGACAGAGACAGAGACACAGAGAGACAGAGAGACACAGAGACAGAGAGATAGACACAGAGACACAGAGACAGAGAGACAAACAGAGACACACAGAGACAGAGACACAGAGAGAGACAGAGAGACAGAGACAGAGACACAGAGAGACACAGAGACAAACAGAGACACACACAGGGACAGAGACAGAGAGACAGACACAGAGACACAGAGACACAGAGACAAACAGAGACACACAGAGAGACAGAGAAACAGTCTGGCTTCCTCTCCTCCCTCTTTCCTGGGATGCCTGGATGACTGTGCAGTGTTGTCTGTAAGCTCCCATGGTCGAGGTACACTTTTTGCCTGACAAGGCTACTGTGGAGGACTCCAGTTTTGGCAAAGGTGGGTTCAGTTCCCCCCAGGATGGAGAGGAAGGCCCTGGTTGCATGGATTGCAAAGTCACAATGGGCCAGAATTGAGCAGTGCTCTGAGAGCTGGAGGCCCAGCAGGCCCTGAAGTTAGTTTCTGATGTGCTCAACTATTTTTCATTAATTCCCATTTAGGTGTGGCATCGATTTTAATCTGGAGCTGTGAGCACGGGGAAATCTCATTAATTCAGGCCTCGGCAATTCTGAGGTGCTAATTGAGGTGGAGACAAGTCTGCCGTGTAGGTAGAGCGCGGGGAGGGGACGAATGGATTGTATGGATTCTGGCTCACCTGGTAGATGTAAAGAGATGACCTTCCCAATTATCAACGACCCCAGTGTGTTCAATAGGACTCATTCTTGAAAATCAATCTATTAACAAATATGCACCAAGTGTGACTTATGCTCAAGTCCCCAGCTGGACGAACACGCGTCTGGAAAAGTTAGTGTTTGATCAGTGCAGGAAGCAAGCAGATGTTTTCAGGCAATGCAGTTTCTCACCCAGCCTGTGCTCCTGTCTTCTGCCAGCCTTTCCAAACATAAGAACTCTTCTCTCCTTGTTCATCCCGTTCCACCCCTAGCCCTGACCGTGCCTCTCCCCAAGCTGTGCCCACTTCCCGAGCTGCTTGTAACTTGCTGTTACTTCCACCATTCTAAAGACGGAATCTCTCCAATCTCGATCCCGTGATCTCTGGCTACCATCTTCTTTTGTTCTCTCCAAAGAGTTAACGGTTCCCTGTCTGAATCCTTCTTCACCTCTCATAGCCTCTCTTCCCCACAGGAGATGCTCCTGTGTGGCCACAGAAGGCCCATGCTGCCACAGGTTGGATCTGTGAGCTGCTCTTGTCAGTGACCTTAAACTTCCTTTCTTTTCTAGAAACACCTTTTTTTTTTTTTTTTTTTTTTTTTACTTGTGGTTGCTGGAACTGAACCTAGGACCTTGTGCATGCCAGGTAAGTACTCTACCACTAAGCTACACTCCCTCCCTTGGTTTGAAACAGGGTGTTGCTATGCAGATTATGCTGGCTTTGGACTCCTTCTGTAGCCCAAGAAGACCCCAAACTTGCAGTCCTTCCGTCTCTACCTTCCGAGTGCTGGGTTACACATGGAACTTGGAAGTGTTTTTCTGGTTTGCCCTCTGGGTCCCAGATCTGGATTCTCCGCTGCCTCAGCGGTCACTCACTGGCCGATCCATTGGTCTCTCATCCTCTGTGTCTCCAGGTTGCTGCATCCGATGACAATGTTTCCTGGTCTTCTCTCGTGAGGTGGGAATCAAGGTTTTCCCTGCCTCTTCTGTGCTGGGATCGAAGTCCACGCTTGTGCTTGGGCCTCTCCACATTACGGCTGTCTTTAGTTTTCATTCCTCAGCCGGGAGCTCCCCCACCCACATGTTCACTGTTTGAGCCCATCCTAAAGCAATGTTTCCTGTTTTGTATGCAGGACTCTCGGGCGAGTCTTGACCTTCTTTCTCTAGTTCTCACCCTCCATCAAATGCCCCTGGTTCCACCCTTAACGGTGATATGGTTTAACATGGCTGCTTCTTACTCTTCCTTTCACATCTGTGCGGTCCTTTTCCTTTTTGACACAGGGTCTTGCCGGGTACCACAGGATGTCCCAGCACTCATTACATAGTCTTGGTATTCAGTATGTAGCCATTCTCCCGTCTCAGCTTCTAGATGGCTTGGATTAAAAGATGCATCAAGCCTGGTTCTCTTCCCCCTGTCCCTTGGGCGATGATTCTCATATTCCCCAGTCTTGACACTTTTTTCTAAGTGTGTTGTTGTTCAGACCTAAATCAGAGCCTCCTCTCCAAGTCATGGCAAAACCTTTCTGAAGCATCTCTCTTTCCTGGAGTGGGTCCCAAGCCCCTGTCCCACCTCTTCCTACCTCCTTCAAGGCACCTGCGGCTCCTTGATCTTCCTCTGCTGCTCCAACATGTCTGTGGTTTGAATCCTGACTCTCAGCACTCTATGTGTCCTGCAGGCTCCCCTATCCCTCCATTCTCAGCATGCTAACCTCATGGCATGTCTTTTTCAACACCTGACTCAGGAGATGTTTGTCCTCTGAGCCTGGGACCTTTGTAGCACAGAGTGGCTTCCAGAGCAGGCCAGTGCTGGTCTGGTGACTGGTGTTCATTGCTTCAGTGTGTACTAAGTCAGCTGTCAGGTGAATGGATCTGCATGTGGATTGACCTTCTAACTGAGACAAGAGGAGGGCAGAGACTTTTATGGTCCATGTGTAGTCAGGCACCAAGCTCCAGAGTCTGTCATTGCTCCTGCCATGCGTTGGTCACCAGGACTAGTAAAGAGTGTGTGTGTGCACACACATGCGGGCATGAGAACAAACAATGAACGAGATACATACGGGAGAGGCAGCTAGCTAGGAAGATCAGGTTTGAGGATAGCTTGGGCTACGGATGGAGAGGCTTTATCTTAAAGACCAAACTCAAATAAAAGGATGATGTGAATCACAGTAAATGTGATGGATGAAAAGATCAGGGCAAGGCTGTGTGAGCAGGACTAGTGGAATGTTTGCAGGCTCAAAGTCCTCAGGGTCACGTAAACCGAGTGGCGGCACAGACCTGTAGTCCCAGCAATTGGGAGGAGGAGGCAGGAAGATCAAGAGTCCAAGGCCAGTCTGGGTTCTGTGAGACCATGTCTCATCTATCTATCTATCTATCTATCTATCTATCTATCTATCTATCTACCTACCTACCTCTGTCTGTCTGTCTATCTATCTATCTATCTATCTATCTATCTATCTATCTATCTATCCATCCATCCACCCACCCATCTATATATGTATGTATGTATGTATGTATGTATGTATGTATGTATGTATGTATCTATCTATCTATCTATCTATCTATCTATCTATCTATCTATCTATCTTAAGAAAATGTCCTTTCCTGTCACCATGATACGATCTTCTGACAAAAGCATCGTCACAGAGAAAGGGTTTGTTCTGGCCCTTGGTTCAAGGTTCAGTCCCTCATGGTGAAGAAGTCAGGGCCCAGGGCCTTGAAATAGCTGCTCTCATGCATCTACAGTCGGGAAGCAGAGAGCAATGGATGCACGCAACCGATCGATGCTACCCATCTCTACCTGTCACAATCCATGACCCTAGGCAGAGTCACAGAGCCCACTTCAATTCACTCAATCTAGATAATAGGCCACAAGCATTCCAAGAGGCCCGCCTTCCAGGTGATCTGAGGTTCTGTCAAATTGATGACACTAACCTTCGAAGGAAGGAAGACGGGATAGTACCAATGAGGGCAGTTCTTAATTGTGCGTTATTGCATTTCAACCTGCTGTAATAGCATGTGGTGGAGCTGCTCCTTTGGGTTAAGTGTTGGGTTTGATGAGCTATGGCTGATGCTTATGATCCGAACTCTCTCACACCCATTCTTCTCCCGGCCCATCAATTCGAAGGATCTTTGAGGTCAACAGGTGATAGAGGCCTCTCTGAAGACAAATCACTTGAGCAAAGCCCAATGGAAGAGGGTGAGGGAGAGGAAGGGGGAAGCCACACAGAGCTAGAGAGGGTCTATATTCCTCATGAGAAGGTCTAGGGGCTGGCAGGTTGGGGAGGAGGCCATAAAAGGAAGCAGATGGGCAGACTGCATAAGTCCTGTTGACCTTAGTCATGGCCCATGGGCTTTGTGGCCTCTGAAACGCTAACAGATGGGCCCAGTCCTTTGACATGGCACCGTGGCACCGCCCTCCACGAAGTCTATGCCCAAGAGCCATGCACTCAAGCTATTTAAACACACACACATACACACACACACACACACACACACACACACACACACACACCCTCTCAATGTTCCAAGAAAGTTTATGGTTTTGTGTTGTTTGTAGCTCTCCTGGGATGCATGTAGCTTGTAGATCTCAGGTTGGACACACCTGCAGAAGTATATACCTCCGTGCTGCTAAGAGGAGGCAAGAGTTCAGCAGGATTTGGTCACATTCTGGGCCTACTCTTGCACACATACAAGCATCGGCTTACTTAGAATGCACATGCCACCGAGAGCATGTGGAGATGAAAGGAAACCTTTCAGGAGTTGACTCCCTCATTCTACCATAGGGGCTCCAAGGCATCGAACTCAGAGTATCAGGCTTGGCTGCTCTCCCCTTTACCCCTGAGCCATTTCCCTGGCCCCAAGAACATACATTTAATTTCTTTCAATTTAGAAATAATTTTCTCAATCACAGAGTTCCCGTGAAGCCTTGCCCAACTTTCTAGATGGTGACCTTTTACACTCACCTTGTCAAAGCTGGGAAAAATGACATGGGTATCTTACTGGAGCTATATCTCTCCAGATGAGCTGGTATTCGTGTGTGTGTGTGTGTGTGTGTGTGTGTGTGTGTGTGTGTGTGTGTGTATGTGCGCATGCGCACATGCTCATAGTACAAAAGTACTTGAGCTCATCATGCATAGCACTAGGAAACCCAGGAATGTTAAATATGCACACAGATTGTGTGAGAGGGAGAGGGAGAGGGAGAGGGAGAGAGGGAGAGGGAGAGGGAGAGGGAGAGGGAGAGGGAGAGGGAGAGGGAGAGGGAGAGGGAGAGGGAGAGGGAGAGGGAGAGGGAGAGGGAGAGGGAGAAAGGTATAACTTGTTTTTCCACCCAGAAGCCTAGGAACAGAGGTGGCTAACAGCCTAATGTTCTGCGCTCTCTGTAAGTCCAGGCCATAGCAAACTCCCACAAGAAAAGAACTGGAATTGGCTAATGGTTTAGGTGACCTTTGCATTGTCTGTATGACAAGGGTCTCCCCCAAGGTCCTACAACCAGGACCAGAGATATGTAATAGTTTAGGTGATCTGCACTGTCTGTACAAGCAGGACAGGAGGTGGCTAATAGCTCAAATGACTTCTACTTTGCTTGTATGACTGAGAGATCCTCCTTATGATAACACATGCAGCCTATCTCCAGGACCCATCTTCGTGGCAGAAGTCACATGTACTTTGAGAAGAGTTTTTGAGAAGAGTTCAAGAGGCAGATGTAACTCTGCCTCCTGAGCACACGAGCTTGTGTTACACCAGGAAACTTTTTTACCCCCAAAGTGTACTGTGCTTAGATAGGCTTACAGTAAACTGCCTGGTGTCAGACCAACACCAACACCAGCTACCAAATCATGTTGAACTGGACTTGCTTCTTACATCACGCAAATCATTAATCTGCCAGCCCTGTGGTTTGTAGAGACCTCCACACGTGTGTGTGTGTGTGTGTGTGTGTGTGTGTGTGCATATGTGTACTTCTATGCCATTTTATTACATGTGGGATGCCAGGAGCCTAGAAGTTAGCAGTTTATAGCACTGCCCTTCTGTTGGAGGCTGCTCCCATGCAGTAGCCTCCTGGTTGTAGCTCAGGCCCATCTGGGTCCCAGCAGCTTCACAATGCCTCTCCCTCTCTGGAATTTGTCAATCGGAGCATCTTACATACATTATATATTATGTGCTCAGTGTATACTCCACATGCACCCTACTCTTGAGGTTCATCCCTGTGTTTTGGTGAC
This sequence comes from Rattus norvegicus, assembly GCF_021556685.1. NCBI lineage: Eukaryota > Metazoa > Chordata > Mammalia > Rodentia > Muridae > Rattus > Rattus norvegicus. Next base: position 163,148,613 of record NC_141536.1, read on the forward strand.
TATTTGAGTATTGCTGGATGGTCTGGGTATGTGACAGGGTAACAGACCCCTGAAAAAGGACATTTAGGATTCTTAACCTAGATGTATACTGCATGCAGAGTTCAGATGTGTCTGATATATGGAAACCTCCTGGAGCCTGAGACACTGAGGCTGAGAGAATGGAGAGGGGAAAGAGAGAGAGGGGGGGGAGGGAGAGGGAGAGAGAGAGGCGCAGAGGGAGGGAGAGGAGAGGGAGGGAGAGGGAGAGAGGGGGAGAGAGAGGGAGAGGGAGAGGGAGAGAGAGAGAGAAAGAGAGAGGGAGGGAGAGAAAAGGGAAGAGAGAGGGAGAGAGAGAGGGAAGGAGAGAGGGGGGAAGAGAGAGAGTGGGAGAGAGGGAGGGAGAAAGGGAGAGAGGGAGAAAGGAAGAGAGGGAGAAAGGAAGAGAGGGAGAAAGGAAGTGAGGGAGGGGAAGAGAGAGAGAGGGAAAGAGAAACTGACCTTCATAGTGTTGGTTCAATGTCAGTGTGCCAACAGTCTTTCCCACATAGGCTTGGGAGGGGCCAGACAGTGATCCAAGGGGGGACCTGTGTGTAGAATAGAACCCAACCAATCTTAAAGATAAAGGACTGTTGAGGGTCTGGAAGATACAAAAGCTGGGAAGGCAGCCATGTTTTCATGAGATGCATGGCCTTTGGGCTGGGCCAAAAAGCACATTCCAGTTCCAGCCTGGTTTCTCCTGCCATCCCTCCATGTGTTTGTCTAACAGGCTGTGAACTGATGTGGCCATTGGAAGACGTGTAGGTTTCCCAAATGTGAAAGACTCCCAGTTTTCAGGGCTCAACTTGACTTTCGTGGGTGTCCAGCCTGGAGCTCTAAGCACACAGGCACCAGATGTGGGTCCTTTCATCTAACATGTGGCTGGGGTGGGAGCCAGAAAAATATCTTTAAGGTCGTTGGCTCCCTTCCCTCTGGATGAATAAGTGGAGCTTTATGGACCTACCCATGGATACTCTGTGCATGCACGCTCCTTTATTTGGCCCAGATGGACAGTGGCACGGGAGCTGCTGCTGGTAGAGGGATGAACCCAAGTTGAACTTCTGTGGACGAAAGAGCACCCAGAATCCTGCTGGGCGTGGAGATATACAGGCCCATCTTACATAGCTTATAGGTAAGCATCCTAAGGGACCTGGGGGGGGGGTGGTTTTCTAGTAGTTTCTTCTAGAACTCTGGGGTGTGGATTCTGAATTGTGCTACGACTAGTCCTAGTCATGTGACTTTAGCTGTCACTCATCTCTGTGGCCTCGGTGTTTAGCTCTGAAGTGAGCGCTGCTTTCTCTTCCCTTTGCATCGCTGTGGCATCTAAATAGAATCTGTGCCACACACAATAGGAGCTCAGTAAACAGGAGGCGCTTCTGAATCTTCCTCGTGTGTGACATCTTCTATGCTGCCTAGGTCCCAGGGAATGCCAGCCCCTCACAGTGACATGTTAATGTTGGGGTCTGCTTTCTGGCAGGATATTCCCAGATATTCCCCTTGGTCTGGCTCCTTCATATCTTGTTCTTCCTTCCTTCCGTCCCCCACCCTCTCTCCCCTCTCTCTCATTTTTCAGTAAAGCTTCCTAGCCACCAATTTGAGCCATCACTTTCCTACTTAAAACTGTCTTCTAGCCAGAGTCCAAAACTCCTGTAGAGACAAAAACCCAGGCTAAGAATGGTGGCAACAATTAGCCCTTCTGACGCTGTCCAGCTCTCAGTCCCCACCTGCTAACTTAAATGTGGACCAACTCTAAGGCACCCCATGACTGGATTGATGGAAGTGAGCATGAAGTCCCATGCTCATTGTCTGGGCTGGCTTCAGAGGCCCTGGCCTTGAGTTACTTCTTTCTGTTCTGTACTCAATAGTGTTCTGAACGCTGTCCCCTTTCCCCTTCACTGTTCCTGTCAGACTTCTCAGAGAAGCCTGGCCTAGACCAGGAAGCCTGTTTTTCTGTACGGTCATGATCCTGGGAGAGAGCTGGGGTAGAGGGCTCATGAGCAGCCACGGGGAGATGTGAGACACAACCTGCCCTTGAGCAGTAAATGGCTGTTCAGGCTTATCTCCCGCTGGGCCTGGCGAGAGGCCTGGCAAATGGTGCTGTTTGTGCCTCATTAAGTTCGTTCCCTTCTTTTAAGATGGAAATGGTTTTTATTGTACTTTTTCCTGATTATAAAAATGATGCACGATCCCTGTAAAGAACTCGAGCCGCACAGGAAAGCACAGAGATGGAAATTAAAATCCCTCCGGTTCCTTCCTCGTAGGCTAACGTTGGTCCGAGGCTCCTCCAGCGTCTCACTGCGCTGACGCACTCACGCCCTGCGGTGGGACCAATTTCACATAAACGGGAATATCGTCCTGTGCTGTTCTGTAACTTTTTTTTTTTTTTTTGCTCAGTAATATGATAGAGGCATCTTTCTAAGTAATAACAAATCAACGATAACAACAACAACGAAAAAAGCAAGGTTTTTATCAGCGTTTTCAGTGTCTGCCTCATGCTTCCCTACCTGACAGCTGTCACTTAGCCAGGCAACATTTCACTCACTCTCTTTCCTATTCTGGCCAGTGTCACCAAACCATCTCTGTAGTGAATCACAGTGGCGGTGTTGACCCGCTGGTCTCCTCGACGCTTCCTCTGTGTGTGAATTACTTTTCTTGTTGCTGTGACCAACTCACAGGAGAAGTGAGTTGAAAAGGAGAGATTTATTTGGGCTCATGTTTTCCAAGGTATGGTCCATCATGGAGAGCACAGCTCACAGCCATGGCTACCGCAGTGCATGGCCACTTGCTCACGTCTCAGGGGACCAGGAAACAGACACAGGAAAGACTGCATACAACCAAGACGAGGTTCCCCGAGGCCCACTTCCTCTAACTGGGCCTCACTTGAGTCAGGCACTCAAGCACCTGCAGGGTGAATCTGAGGGGATGGGGTTTTTAACATTTTAAAATCTTAATTCCATGCATGGGACATGTTGACCAAGGGCAGAGGCATATCCCATGTCTCATGTTCCGTGGGCAGGTACACCTGGGAAATAGATTGCCATTCTGATAAACACTGCCATGGTACTTTATCTGTCTTCTTTTTAATGAGCAGAGAGGCGACATGCCTTTTCTTCTGCTCCGTGGATATGGTGGCACATCTTCCGGAAACGTCTTTGCTCATTCCTCCCTTCCCCATACTCTACTGAAGTGGACGGATTGTCATGCTCCTATTCTGTTGTATGTGTGCTTCTGCATGTTTCTTTGTGTGCACAGGCATGTGTGCATACACATGCACGTGTGCATTCAAGTGGGGGCCAGGGGACAGCCTCAGACATCATTCCCCAGACACTGTTATTTTCAGACAGAGGCTCTCACTGGCCAGGAGCTTATGAACTAGGCTAAGCTGGCTGGTCAGGGAGTCCCAAGGGCACACTCTTTCTCCTCTCCAGTGTTGGATGGTGTCTTAGGGTTTTACTGCTGTGGACAGACACCGTGACCAAGGCAACTCTTATAAGGACAACATGTAATTGGGGCTGGCTTACAGGTTCAGAGGTTCAGTCCATTATCATCAAGGCAGGAGCAGGGCAGCATCCAGGCAGGCACGGTGCAGGAGGAGCTGAGAGTTCTACATCTTCACCTGAAGGTTGCTAGCACAGTACTGACTTCCAGGCACCTAGAATGAGGATCTTAAAGCCCACACCCACAGTAACATACCTTCTCCAACAAAGCCACACCCACTCCAACAGGGCCACACCTCCTCCAATAAGGCCACGCCTGCTAATAGTGCCACTCCCTGGGCCAAGTACATACAAACCATTACAGAGGGAAAGTGTGCATCACTCAGCCCACTTTTCACCTGGATTCATGGGGCCCCCAAGCTCACTAAGCATGCACCTTACTGACAGAAGTCCCTAGCTCCTGCTCCTACCCATTGGAAATCTCCAGACCCGCAGACTGATGGGTTAAGTCAAGCCCTCCATAAATGCTGAGCTTAGTCGTCAAAGAAGGCTGAGGAGCTGGGATGGTGGGAGAGCAGGCTACTTCTAGCCTTGCTGGCCCCACTGGCACAGGCCAAGAACTCACCAGGCTAAAGCACTGCTCTGTTACCTCCCCCAGAGCCAGACAGTGGCCCCTTGTGCTGCCGACTAAGGCTGCTCCTCAGGTGCCATGTTGGGCTGCGGTCACCCTCCAGCCCCACATGACTGCCCCGGGGGGTTGACTCCAGCAGTCTCTGTGCTTATTTTTTTCTAATAGGAAAACACACTCGCCCGGCAAACCCTCCCCCAAAGTCAATTTCCAAGTTGATTTAAGGCAGAAAACGCAATGTAGATTTCTACATAGCCCCTTTCAGTCGACCAGAGCCTCCCCCGTGGATGGGCCACCGGGCCCACGTGATCTCAGTTTGGCAGTTGCCAGGAAGGAGAAGGATACGGAAAAGGTTGACTGATGGTTTCAGGCCCAGGGCTGGGTGCACAGCAAGCACCAGATGAAGAATTCTCACACGCATGTCAGCATGAATGCCCAGGGGTGCTTCAAAGCCCATCTTCCTTCTTCCCTCCCTTCATATCTCGGGAAGCTGAGGCTCAAAGAGGGGATACATATTTACCCTGGGAGCCAGAGCTAGAGTGCCACTCTGAACTCCTCATCATTTCTTGCAGAACTCTGTTCAGTCTCAGGTCCCAGAACTTGAGTCTTGGTGTCACAAAGCCCCTGAAGGCTGGCCAACACTCTAGAAGGGGGTAGCTTGGGGTAACTTACCACCCAGGATCACCTCCTATCTTCTTTACCGCCAGTGGCTACATTTCTCAGTGACCTCCCTACAAGGCACCCAAGTGGGCAGAGGACTGCCCCAAGCCCTCTGGCAGACAGATGCTCAGTCTCTCTCTGGAGCACAGACAGAGGGTCTTTATGAAGGCCCAGGTTCCCAAACCCTCTCCCTACTGCTGTGAAATGTACCAGGACACGGACTGCAAGTGTAAGGGCACATCCATGACTGAAAAACAGCTGACTGGTCAGCGAGCCTTGTCTGTTGGAAAACTGGTCACCTGGATTGGTCCTGAGAGCTGACAGAACCTTTAGTACGTGGGGCCCCATGGTGAGTAATTGGGTCATGGGGTACATCTCTCGAGAGGAGTCAGTGCAATTTTCAGAGGATCCTGGTCTGTGCTCATGAGATTATGGTTAAGCCTGGATGCTCTCTGGTCTCAAAAGCATTCCTGCTGATGTGATGCTCCAATGTGTCACCTAGCCCTGAGACCACGTATCCTGCTATTCTTTGAGAGCTCTCCAGCTCTGGACTCCTTGTTATACAGCCTGAAATGGCTGATCTGGCCCTCTCCATTCAGTTACCTTTCTGCTGGAATTGCTGTTGTATGGGGCCTGTCTGTCTTGCCCACTCTAGTAGCCTAGCACCCAGGACACTTTCAGAAAGTGCCCTCGCAGTTCTCTGAGTCAACCTCCCCTATGCTGAGAGGGGGGCGAATATGCTGCTTTCTAGAGACTGGTGGAGGGCGACGCTTTCCAGGCAACTCCGTTGTTGGTTGAAGCCAGCTCCAGGGGCTTCTGGGACCAAAGTTTCTGTTTTCTCACAGACCTCAGATGGGGCCGTATCTCAGCTTCTGGAGGCCACACTGCTGCCTTCTGATCCCACCAAGAAGGCCGTCGGCCACGTCAAGGGCTTCCCACACTGTGTGCTGTGTTTCCTGTTTCTTCTGCTTTTAAAGGCTCCCAGTGTCATACTGACCGCAGTGGATAATCCAGAATTTTCTTATCCTAAAGTCAGCTCACTTCATTCCCAAGTTCCCTGTGCAGTGACACACAGGCTAAACACAGGCCCGGAACCTTTCGGGGAGATCTTAAGAACTCCAGCCTTCACATTCATACCTCCTCAGTGAATGATGGGCACAGCACTGGCTCTGTCCTGTGACCCAGGGTGAACTCTGCCCTGAGCTTCACACTGAGCTCAGAGTTGGCATTGAAACCGCACTCCTCTGTGGTAGACGGCTAGCTCTTCCCTTGGTTCCAGCCTCTCTCAAGTCTCTGGACTTAGAGGTGAGCTATTGAACTGGGCAGTACTCTCTTCCAACCACGCTCCTGGCTCCTGGAGGGCAGCATGCTGTAGTCTGTCTGCTACTTCCAGTACCTCTTCCTCTGCCTCTCATAGCGACCGATCCCCAGATTTTTAGCTGGATCCATGGTCATGGAGAGCAACAGTATAACTTCCAGGCACGTGCTATTCTTGCAGAGGACCTGGGTCAGCTTCCCAGAACCTACATGGTGGCTCACAACCATCTATAAATGTAGTTCCAGTGGATTCAGCTTCTTATTCTGGCTTCTGAGGGCATTGCATGCACATAGTGCGTGCACACACAGACACACACACCACACACAACACACACACACATGTAGGTAAACACATATAAAATAAAAATAAATACTTGAAAGGTGTTTCCTACCTCTCTTACAGCCAGTTACATCCTGGTGTCTAGATTGTGGGCAAAGAGCTACAGGCAGACATGACTGTCTCTATCAAGCCTTTGAGGAGTCACAAAGGTAACATTTCCCCCTTGAGCAAGGCTTCCTGGCAGACAAGGACCTTATCAATCGAATATATGGAGCAAGCAGTATTAGGCAGAGTTGTGGGGGTTGGGCATGTTCTCTGGCATGGATGTCCTGAGCGCTAACCCTGAATCACACCCCCACCTTCAATTTCTACTCATTCTGGAATGTGTGGTGGGCCATCTCAGTCCAAGCGTGCCTGCCACTTGTTAAGAAGGGAGTACCACCAACAAGTAGCAGTCTAGGTCCACCATGGGAAAACTGTAGTGTGTGTGTGTGTGTGTGCTGTAACTGGCTGCAAAAGAAGTAGGAAACACCTTTCAAGTATTTATTTTTATTCTATATGTGTTTACCTACATATGTGTGTGTGTGTGTGTGTGTGTGTCCGCATGCACACACATGTTAATGTGTGTGACCACACCTTCTATCTTGCTTGAGACAGGGTTTTTTATTGGTTGGTGCTGCTAAAAGCCCAGCTTGTTGGCTCTCAAGCTTCTGAGGACCCTGCCTTTACCCCTCATCTCTCCACTGGAATAATGAGATTACGGATCCATCTGGCTTTACGTAGATTCCGGGGATCTGAATTCAGGTCTTCAGGCATACACAGTAAATGCTTTGCCAATGGCCAAGCTGAAACTCCAAGATTCCCAGCTTCTCTTGGTGGTTCAAGCTTTCTGGGACATCGATGTTGACAGAAAGTCAGTGGGTGACTTGTATGGAGGGAGATTTGTGAAGTCAGGTTAGTGTGTAGTGTTCAACCTTATGCTTTGAGGAGCATGTGGGGACAGCTAGTGGCACAGAGTAGAGAGCGTAGCAGGACCCACTTGTGTTATCCAAGTTAGTCTCTGTGGTGGTTTGATGGAGGATGACCCAAAGACTCATATATCTGAATGCTTGGTCCCTAGTTAGTAGAGCTGTTCGGGAAGGATTAGGAGGTGCATCACTGGGGGTGGGCTTTGTCTGAGGGTTTTACAGCTGTGAACAGACACCATGACCAAGGCAACTCTTATAAAAACAACATTTAATTGGGACTGGCTTACAGGTTCAGAGATTCAGTCCAGTATCATCAAGGTGGGATCATGGTGGCATTCAGGAAGGCATGGTGCAGTAGGAGCTGAGAGTTCTACATTTTCATAGGAAGGCTGCTATCAGAATGCTGGCTTCCAGGCAGCTAGGATGAGGGTCTTAAAGCCCACACTCACAGTGCCACACCTACTCCAACAAGGCCGCACCTGCTAATAGTGCCACTCCCTGGGCCCAGCATATGCACACCATCATGAGCTTTGAGGTTTCAAAAGCTCTTGTCAGGCCCAGTATTTCTGTCTTCAGCTTGAGAATAGGGTGTAGGCTCTCAGCAACTACTCCTGTGTCATGCCAGCCTGTCTGCTTGCTCCCTGCCACCATGGTCACGGACTCACCCTTTGAAACTGTAAGCAAGTCCTCAATTAAACACTTTCTTTTATACGTTGTTTTGATCATGCTGTCTCTGCACAGCGATAGGAAAGCGATTACAGCAATCTTCCTCTGACCTTGCATCAGACCCATAGCTTTCTATTTTAATGGATGTGTCTGCTCGGACACAAGTTCAAGACCCCTATTTCCCTCCTCTCTGTCATTCCAGGGAGAGTTGTGAAGTCCTTTGAACTTCACCCATAGGTTGCTTGCTCTCCAAAACAGATTATTTCAAAATCCCAGCCGACAGGTATCATATGCACATCAATTACTCGATGCATTTAATTATGGGATTAATGCCGGGACCCGGTGATATATTTAAGGACACATGAAATGCACTATTTTGAAACTGTGATTAACACCAATTTGGGAGCATTTTGGAAGGCTAATTAAATGATTGAGGGCCATGTTCTGGTGTTGCAGTGTTTGCCCAATGAAAACACGTGTGACAATTAGGTGCAACCCAACCGTCTCATTACACAATTAATTGTTTAATTCTGTCTGCAGGCATTTGAGGTTATGGCTGGGATGAAGTCATGGCTTCTAGAGCAAGCCCAGGCTTCAGAGCAGGGCTTCTCCCGTCTACTGTCCTCATCTTGTCTGTCCCTGTGCTTGTTGGAATCTTACTGCCTTTGTGCTTTATCTCTCCAGTCTCCTCTTCCATACCCCCTCTTCTCCCCCCTCCTGCCCCATACCCCCTCTTCTCCCTCCTCTCCTGCTTCCCATCTCCCACTCTTCTCCCTCCCCTCCTCTTCCTGTTGTATTCTAACTGTTTCCTCTCCACATATTTTGTTCTTCCAAGAACACAGCGGAGGACACTCCACCCTCACCCCCATCCTCTTAAAGCTGGGTATCCCTAGTAACTAAGGCATCGTGGGCAGAAGGGACATGTGCCATTTTTGGGCAGAAGCTGCAGAACCCTATGGAACCTACTCTGTTTCTTTTCCTTTGCCATGGCAACTGGAGATTTCCCAGACAGTGGCTTCTCCATCAACCTTGGTCTTGACACAGGATGTTTGTGATAGCACACAGTTGAAATGGACCTCTTTTGTCTTCCATCAGTGAGAACTGAGGGCAGTTTTGTATGAGCACATGATCTGACATGCTCTGGTAAAATGCAATGAGGTACACCTGTCCTCTGTCCACTTCCCCTGACTCTATTTTTGCTTTTTTTTTTTCATTCCCCTTTGTGGCATTTTTTTTTTGTCGTTTGAAATTATTGAATTTGTCCTTCATGTCTTCATTGCATTAGTTCAAAGATGAGCATGGCTTTAAACACTTGTCTTTATCAGTGGGTCTGGGTCTGGCATGCTACTAACATCATGGCAGAGAGGCTGTGGAGATAGCTTGGTCAGCAAAGTCTGAGTTTGATCTCCAGAATCTATGCAAAACTAACTAACTAACTAACTAACTAACCAACCAACCAACTAACTAAACTACCTAACTAACCAGCCTAACCAACCAACTAACCTAACCAACCTAACTAACTAAACTACCTACCTGCCTAACTAAACAAACACACAAACAAACAAAGGTGGGTTTGGTGACATATATTCGTAATCCTAGTTCTGGGGAGGAGAGAGGCAGACCCCCGAGCCTCATTGCCAGCTAGCCCTAACCTACTTGGCAAACTACAAGCTAGTGATAGACCCTGTCTAAAACCAAACCAAGCCAAACAGCAGAATAGTCTTTGAGGAATGACATGAAACAGATCTATGCCTTCTTCATGCACATTGCCTTGAAGCACGCACACACGCACTTTAGCATAACTTGAATTGTAGTGTGCTTGTAAACATCCCAGTGGTCACACACGGAGCTGACAGTCCCTTCTGTGCTGACATGCCACAGAGCAGCATCAGAACATGGGACAAGCATGCAGTGTCACACTGTGGAGCCTTCCTGTCCTCCCTGTGAGCATCTTCGTTGTGGGAACACACTGCTGGACAAGTTTAGCACACTACTAGAAGGAGACACAAAGTCGAAACCCAGACAAAGGTTTATTTGAGAGTCTGCTATCTACTGTTCTCAGTCTTATTTGTTTACTTATGTATGATGTCTTGTGTGTTTACCCACACCACTCTCCACCTTAGTTTCTAAGACAGGGTCTCTTACTGGTCCTGGGGCCCAGGATTTAGGCTAGGATATCTGGTCAATGAAGTCCCATGATCCTTTCGTCCCCTTGTGCCTTTCCATCCATCTATCTATCTATCTATCTATCTATCTATCTATCTATCTATCTATCTATCTATCTATCTATCTCCCTACCTACCTATTTATCCATCCATCCATCCATCCATCCATCCATCCATCCATCCATCCATCCATCCATCCATTCATCTATTCTTTCCTATCCTATCCTATCGCTATGCTATCCCATCCTATGCTATCCTATCCTATGCTATCCTATGCTACCCTATGGTACCTTATGCTATGTTATGCTGTCCTCTCCTCTCCCCTCCCCCTTCTCCTCTTCTCTCGTCTCCTCCCTCTCCTTTCCCCCTCCTTCCCCCCACCTCTCCCTCTCTTCCCCTTCTCCCCTCCTCCCTCTCCTCTGCTCTCCTCTTCCTCCTTCCCCCCCCTCCTCTCCCCTCCCCTCCTTTCCTTTCCTCTCTTTTCCTCTTCTTCCCTCTCCTCTCCATGATGTGGGTCCTGGGATCTCAATATTCATGCTTCTGGAGCAAGTACTTTATGTACTGAGCCATCTCGCCAGGCCCTCTTTTAAGGATGCTTTGAAGGATTGCCTCATCAGTAGCAGCGGCAGATGGAAGCAGGAAACAGAACACGGACAAACCTGTTAGGATGAGTCTGAGCTAAGAGTGATTAGTGGTTAAGTTCAGTATGAAGTAGTTTGAAGACTACCAATCAAGGATTCTGCTTGAGTCTGGCCTTTTATGTATGCACAATAATAATATGTGATAAAAGGCTGCCTAATTAAGTCCCTAAGAATTCTTTCAATAAGTGAAATTAAAAATTCTCAGTGATAAGAAAGCATTGTGTCATGGTTAATTGGCAGCATATTTTTCTTTCATGGGAGAACAGGAAATAATGGCGCCTTTTGCAGTTGTGGGACTTGGGGGCTGAGATGATGTGGCATTTCATCAGAAGCTTGCCCTATCACGGAGACATCTGCTGTGTCATACCATTCAAATTTAGCTGGGTTGAGACAAGGCCTCTGGACAACTGAAAAACTGGCTCCTTTGGGCTGTGGGATTCCTAAGGTTTTAGAGTTGGCTACACTGGACAGAGGCACTAACGTCCTACTTGTGACACAACTGGCCTCAGAAGACACAACTGGCCTCAGAAGACACAGCTGCTGTGAGATCCTGAGCTGGCTAGGATGGGTCCCTCAGCTCCCCAAGGGGAGCCATTGAAGACCACACTCATGTAGGCACCTCTAAATACAGATCTCTCCTCTCCCCTCTCCTCTCCTTCCCTCCCCTCTCTTCTCCTTCCCTCCCCCTTCTCCTCTTCCCTCTCCTCCTTTCTCTTCTCCTTCCCTCCCTTCTCCTTTCCTCTCTTCTACTCTCTTTCCTCCCCTCCCCTTCTCCTCTTCTCTCTCCTCCCTTCTCTTCTCCTTTCCTCCTTTCTCCTCTCCTGTTTTCCTTCTCTTCTTTCATTACCCTCCCTCTCTTTGTCCTCCTCATCTCTCCCCTCCCCCTCTCCCTCCTTCCCTCCCTCCCTCCCTCCCTTTCTCCCTTCCTTCCTTCCTTCCTTCCTTCCTTCCTTCCTTCCTTCCTTTCTTTTTCTTTCTTTTATGAGACAGGCTCTCATGTACCCCTGATTGGCTTTGAACTATATATATATATATATATATATATATATATATATATATATATATATATATATATGTATGGCCTTGAATGTATGGTCTTCCTGCTTCCATCTCCTAAGTCACAGGATCACAAGTGTGTTCCATTATGGCCCCCCTTTAAGAATTCTATAGAGGGAACCCAGGGCTTCCTGCATGCTTGGCAGGCAATCTATCACCTAGACTATACCTCCAGTCCTACAGTCTATATTTTCAGTATAAATCATCTGAACCATATTCAATGAATAGCTTTCTGTGTGAAGCCTTCTGTTTGCCTTTGTTTGCCACTGTCCTAGGCCACTGAGATTTCCAAAGAGTCTAGAGACATCCCATAGACCTTTCACACAGCTTCCCCAATGTCAGTGGTTTGTATTTCAGACAGGGTCTCACCATGTAACCTTGTCTGGTCTGGAACTCTATGTAGACCAGGCTGGACTTGACCTCACGGAGATCTACCTGCCTCTGCCTCTTAAGTGTTGAGATGAAAGACTTGTGCCAGCATGCCTGGTTAATGTCAAGGTTTTTACAAAACTATCTTACAGTATGAAAAGTAGGAGAGCGGCATGGGTGCCACACAGTAAACCATTCCTAAAGGCTGCAGTTGGCATTCAGGATGTGCTCATAGTCTCTCATGTCTGCATGTGTGCAGTCCTGCGCCACATTGCCACACATGTGAGGTCATGTGACGCTGTGCTCCGTCTCTCTAGGTGAAGATGTTCCTGGTCTGCAACCTCATGATCATATCCTGCCCCCATTGCTTCTCTGTCTCCTTAGCTGTGTTATTATGCAAAGATTATTTCCACTGAATATGCTAATGAGAATATGACTATTCCTCTGTACTTAGTTCTTGAGATTTCACCATTTGGCTGGATGTGTCCTGGGTGGGTGTGTCCCGGGTGTTCCTTTTGTTTTGAACAGTCTTCCACAATCTTAATCCCTTACTTGTTAAAAGATATTTGAGTCGTTTCATGTTTTGAATATTGAAATCAAAAGTGCTTGTAAATGTTTAAACACACTTTTTCTTACCTTTTACTTATTATTTTGTGTACACACACACACACACACACACACACACACACACACACTCACACATGCCACAGTATTCTCATGTTGTAACTTGTAAGAGTCAGTTCTTTCCATCACCACGTGGGGCCTGGGGATCAAATTCATTATTAAGTTTGGCCTTTACCCACTGAGCCACCTCACTGGCACATTGTATAACACATATTCATTTTGCTGGGTTGTCCGGTAAAGTACATACTGTGGCTAATTTTCTCTCAACTTGACACAAGCTAGAGTTATCTGAGAGGAGGAATCTTCAATTCAGAAAATAAGTTTAGGCTGTAAGCAAACCTGCAAGACATTTTCTTAATTAGGGATTGATGGGGGAAGGCCCAGCCCACTGGGTTGGTGGTCCTGGGTTCTATAAGAAAGCAGGCTGTACAAGCCAGTAAACAGCACTCTTCCATGACCTCTGCATCAGCTCCTGCTTTTAGGTTCCTGCCCAGGTTGAGTTCCTGTCCTGACTGCTTTTGATGATGAACACTTTTTTTGATGAAATAAATACTTACTTCCCCAAGTTGATTTTGGTCATGGTGTTTCATCACAGCAATAGTAATCATAACTAAGACAAACTGGTACCAGGAGTGGGGTATTGCTACCACAGACAATATTTTTTTGGAGAGAATTGTGGAAGGACTTTGGAACTTTGGGATGGAAAAGCCATTGAGTGTTAAGAGCTTAGTGGGCTGTTCTGTAGGAGCCTCGAGGATAAGAATGTTGAGAGCAGTACAGACAACAAAAACATCACTCTTGAACTTTCAGAGGGAAGCAAAAACTTTCTTGGGCTATTGTGTGAAGAATATGTGGGGCTTGGTTAGCTGGATCTGAAGAGTCAGCTGTGTAACAAATGCCCAGAACCATTGAAGCAAAACCTTTCTCTGCTGGAACAATGGATACTGGTTAGGTGGGGCTGAAGAGTCAGCTGTGATTAAGAGGAGACATCATTGAGATGAAGACTTCTGGGAGTGTTTCCTCAGGGTCAGCATACAGAAGCTGTGTTCCAGGGTGGCTGAACTTGGTAGTGTAAGAGTGCCCAGGTTGTACTGGGTTTGAAGGCATGAAGAGGCCATGGAGATCGGCTGAAGCTTGGCACTGTGTGACAGGGCTAGAGTTCCTCAAAAGAGCTCAGGAGAGGCTGTTGGTGAAGTTGCTGCAGAATATTCCAACATTTGGAGATGCTTGTACTGTGGGATGACCAGCAAGAACAGCAGTATTAGAGTAGAGCCAGCCATAGCCTGGAAGACAAACTGTGTGTGCTGCAAAAGGCATAGCCAGAGTAGAGATCAGAGTAGTGATCTAGGCCCTTTGGAGGAATCCGGAAGATCTTGAGTGGATCTCAGACATGGACATTGTGTTATGAATGTTAGAGCCTGGTTTTGCTTTGATCTGATTATGACCTTGCCCTGGTTTTTCCCTCTTGAATTAAGAAAGTATTAAACATAACTTTGATTTTTATAGGAGCCTACATTTGAGAGACTTTGATCTTTTAAAGGAGATTTTTGATTTTTAAAGAGACTAGCTGTTTTAAAGAGACTAAATTTTCAGTGTGTTTGGATTTGCAAAGATTGTGGGACTCCTAAAATTATTTATGTTTTATATTGTGACATTAATATCCACCCTAGCTTGGGGATAAGTGAAAAAGAAAGTGTTCTAACTAAAAAGTGATGTGTTTGTGTGTCAGGCTGACAAGGGGTCAGTTCAGATACAAGCTACAATCATCAGAGAGGAGGGAGCCTTAATTGAGAAAATGCCTCCATAAGATCAGGTTGTAGGCAAGCCTGTAAGGCATTTTCTTAATTAGTGAATGGTGGGGTGGCAGCCCATTGTAGATTTTGTTACCCCTGGGCAGGTAGTCCTGGATTCTATAAGAGAACAGGTTGAACAAACCATGAGGAGCAAATGAGTAAGCAGCATCCCTCTATGGCTTCTGCCTCAGCTCCTGCCTCCAGGTTCCTGCCTGCTTGAGTTCCTCCTCTCACTGCTTTAAGTGATGAACTGTTTTGAAGCTGTGAGATAAATAAGCCCTTTCCTCTCCAGTTGCATTTGCTCATGATGTTTCATCATAGCAATAGCAATAGAAACCCTGATGACAAACTCCCACACTGCTTTTCAGAGTGGCCATCCACTATTATATTCACCGTGTAGCGCATGAATGGTCAGCTTGTCTGCAACTTGCCAGGATTAGTTGCTGGCATTTTAGATTTCAGCTGCCCTGATGGATGGATGGGCTAGGATAGTTTGCCCTGGGGTTTTTCACGTCCTTGTTGAACAAGGTCTTACGTATCCCTGACTAGCCTAAAATGTTTCCCAGTATAGCCTCAAGTTTGAGTCTGTCCCCTTGCCTTAACCTCCCAAGTGCTGAGGTTGCATACAAGATCTTTACTGCAGTTTCCAGCTCTGTATTATGACGGTAAGTGATCTTGACCACCAATTTATGACCACTTCTGAGTGATGTGTGTGTTTATTATTAAGTTTCAATGGTTCTTTGTATATTCTTGATATTGAGCCATTGTTAGGTATGTGGTCTGCAAATATTTTCTCCCAATTTAAAGCTTTTCTTTTCCATCTTCTTAGTAGGATCCTTTGCACACCCAAATGATGGGAATATTAATGAACTCCAATTTAATGATTCTCTTTCACTGATTGTATTTTTGGTGTAATATCTGAGAACTCCTATCTTTAAACCTAAACCTCAAAGTTTTCTTCTTAATTCTTCAATTCCTCTAAAATTCTTGCAGTTTGAGTTAAGTTTTATACGGAGTAAGAATTCCACACACCCCCCCCCCCATTTCTGACCAAGTCAAACTATTTCGATATTCAGATGACTCTTCCTGCATCAAGTTCTTGCCTCTTTGTCTGAGGCTGTCCAGCACAGTGTCTGGCACATTTCTGCATCCTCTGTCCTGTGTATTGAGTTGTGTCTGCTCACTAAGCACCACAGTGACCTGGTCACTGTTGCACTAAAGCAAGTCTTAAAGTTAGATGTTGAGATGCTTCCAATTGTTTAAAACACCCTTTTATCCACTCTGGGTCTTTTCACTACCTGTGTGAACTTTGGCATAACATTATAGCTTTCTTTAAGTTGATGGTTACTACTTTAGATACATACATGTCCTATGTTTTATATTTCAAGTAGGTCTGTACTGTCATAGTTAAAATGAGCATGCATGTAAGTATTACAGTTCTGATATTTCATCTTTGAACCAAGAGTAGCAAACCTCAGGAACTGATAGATTATCAAGGACCCACATTTCCCAGAACCCATGTTGGAAAGCCTGTGGAACGCTGGTCTCTCTGAGGAAGCTGTCTTTCCACGGCTCTGTCTGTGCCTTGCACTCATTTGGTATAGCTGATGGCCCTGCATAGGCACATGAGGATAGCTCTCAGTGGTGGGACTCAGAGGAAGAGTTCTATTCAGCCAACGGCCTTCATATGGGCCAGGTGAGCCAGCCAGAACCTCCCTCAGTATAGTCCAGCATCACATGGAAGGAGGGGTGTGATGGTTTGTATATGCTCAACCCAGGGAGTGGCACTTTAAGAAGGTATGGCCTTGTTGGAGTGGGTGTGGCCTTGTTGGAGTGGGTGTGGCCTTGTTGCAGTAGGCGTGTCACTATGGGGGTGGGCTTTGAGACCCACATCCTAGCTGCCTGGAAGCCAATATTCTGTTAGCAGTTTTCAGATGAAGATGTAGAACTCTCAGCTCCTCCTGCACCATAACTGCCTGGATGCTACCATGCTCCTGCCCTGATGACAATGGACTGAACTTCTGAATGTATAAGCCAGCTCCAATTAAATGTTGTTCCTATAAGACTTGCCTTGGTCATGGTGTCTGTTCACAGCAGTAAAACCCTAACTAAGACAGAAGTTGGTACCAGGGAGTAGGGTATTGCTATGATAGGCCTGACCATGCTTTTGTTTGGAAGAATGTGGATTTAGGGAGTTTGGATTTGGAAAGCATTGGAATGCTTTAAATGAGATTTATTGGGCTATCTTAGAAGGAATATAGAAGACGTTTTTGCTGAGAGTGATTTGAACCGTGCTGACCTGGCCCAAGAGGTTTCAGTGGAGAAGAATTTCAGTATTGGCCTAGAGACTGTTTTTGTGGTATTTCAGTGAAGCATGTGCCTGCTTTTATGCCATTGTCCTAAGAGCGTGCTTGAGGTTAAGGTGAAGAGATTTAAATTAATTGCTTTGAAAAAAGAAGCCTTAAAACAGCATGGCGTAAATTCTATTGTTATTAAAGTTCACTCTTATGAAGAGCATTTTAATGAAAAGGAGCCAGCTGAGAAAGGAAAAATACAAAATATAGGTTCAAGGGTTCAATTAAAGGGACAACAGGAAGTAGAATAGAGGTGAATTCTATGTTCTAGAAGATACCAGATTAAGGGAGTGGGACTTTGGGGCAAGATCCTCCCCTGCTTAGTTTAGGTCCAGGCAAAGTGGTACACACCTTTAATCCCAGGAGACAAAGCCAAGCAGACCTCTGAGTTCAAGGCCAGGCTGGGAGAGAACAAATTCTAGATGAAGAAAAACTTAAATCCAGGTGGGTGGTATACACCTCTAATTCCAGGACGTCTAGATCTCCAAGTTCAAGGTCAATCTACAAAGCAAGATCCAAGACATCCCATATAAGGCAGTGAAGGAGCTGGGAAACAGAAAGCTAATGATAATGTAATAGAACGAGGGGGCCACGTTCCAGCTCTAGCAAGCACCAGAACTCAGCAGCTTTAGCCATGTGGCTCTGGCTTTAGAGGGAATAATAGAAGGTGTTACTGGGACAATTGATGCTGGTTAGCTGGAGCTAAGAAATTAGCTGTGATTAAGAAAAGACCAGCATCATTAAGGTGAAATCATCTGGGAAGTGTTTTCTGAGAGCACAAAGAAGCCATGTTCCAGAGATAGCCAAGGTTGTACCACGTGCTGCAGCTGCACTTGGTAATGTGTAAGACTCACCCAGTGGTACTGGTTTTGCAGGGGTCATGGAAAGCAGCTGAGGCTTGGCACTTTGAGGGGTCAGCAAAGGCCATTGGTGAAGGTATAGCCTCAGTTGCAGTTGATGACCTAGGACTGAGGGGGTCATGCAAAAAAGTTGAGGTTTGGCACCATGACGAGAGTCTATGAGCGCTTGGTGAAGCCTCGTTGCAGCAGAAGACTCCAGAATATTGGAGATGCCAATAACATAGGATGATCACCCAGAATAGCAGCAGCAGTGGAGTGGATCAAGCTGAGCTAAGAGTGCTACAAGGGCAGAGCTGGAGAAGTTACCGTTTGTCGGAGCCCAGAAGATCTTGTGTAGACCCCAGACATTGGAAAAAAGAAGCTGTGAAGTTGAAGTTGTCTTGGAGACCACAAGATGTTAAAGATGTCAGAGCCATGGGATACCTGCTGAGGAAAGCTGCTAACAGGGAATGGAACCACTCCATGAAAAAGAACTATGTTGCAGTCAACAAAGATGCAAAAGGAGTGGAGATCTGAAAACTGCTTTGATATCAGACATGGAGATGCAAAGTTTGGAGTTTGCCCAGCTGATTTTTCTGTCTTACATTGGAGATTACAGTTAAGTGGTTGGGCGAATCTCAGAAGAGACCTTGAATTTTGGACTTTTAACATTGTTAAGACTATTATAGATTGTGGGGACTTTGGAAGTTGGACTAAACGTACGTTTTTATTATGTTGTATTTAGATATGGCCCTCATAGACTCATGTGTTTGAACAAGCCTAAGGAGGCCAGAGAGTGAAATATGATGGTTTGCATATGCTTGGCCCAGAGAGTGGCACTATTAGGAGGTGTGGCCTTGTTGGAGTGGGTGTGTCACCGTGGGTGTGAGCTTTAAGACCCTCATCTTAGCTGATTGGAAGCCAGTCTTCTGCTAGCAGCCTTCAGATGAAGATGTAGAACTCCCAGATCCTCCTGTACCATGCCTGCCTGCATGCTGCCATGCTCCCACCTTGATAATAATGGACTGAACCTCTGAACCTGTAAGCCAGCCCCAATTAAATGTTGTCCTTCATAAGACTTGCCTTGGTCATGGTGTCTGTTCTTAGTAGTAAAACCCTAAGACAAGGGGTAATAGCTGTCAGTGGGAATCTGGTAAGAGCCATGAAAAGTCAGGGCTAAGAGTGTCCAGGGTATGCAAAAAGATGTTCCCTCCCCCGGAAAGAATGGCGGACTCCGATGGTTGGAAGCTGATACTCCTTGGGTCTAGACAGAAGCTGGGAAGGAAACTCATCCAGAGAGCAACACCCTCTAGCCCTGGTGCTGTCCCAGGTCCTGAGCAAGCTCTGATACCTCTGAGAGTTGATTGTGTCCTTGTCCTCCTCCACAGTCAGCACACTGAGAAGGTGACTCCTTAGCTTAGGATCCACAGAGGGAAGATGATCTTAGAGCACACAGAACCTGGCCCTAAGACGTGGAACATCACAAGATGGAGAAATTCCCCTAACCACTTGATCTTGGTCAAGAGCAAAGGGAAGAGGCTAACACCTGGCCCCTCCTTGTGCTCTTCAACACGGAGAGAGAGGCTCAGGGTCAGAGTCTCAGAGAGGGACTCTGAATACCAGATTCTAACAAGACTACTCTATTGCAATCATGGGTTTTAAATTTTTTATTTCTTTGTCTGTTCATGTTTGTGTATGTGAGTGCACATGTTGCCGTGTGTGGGAGGTCAGAGATCAACTTTTGATGTTGTTCCTCAGGCACTGTCCACATCTCTCATTGGCTTGTGACTCGTGGATTAGACTGGGCTGACTGCCAAGTAAGCCGGGAATTCATCTGTGTCCACTTCGCCAAGGCTGAGGTGACCAGCACGCCATCACAGTTGGGGCTCTAAGTCAGGTGTTTATGCTTGCTGGACAGGCCTTTAACGAACCCCTGAGCTTTCATAGTTCCCTAGTCATTTACCAGCCCACGTTTCCTTTCTCAGCGAGCATGGTGGAGGTTGCAATTTTCAGCCAACAAATGCTTGACTTGGATCTCTTTGGGATTCCTTTTTGATGTTTTGACTTTGTTCATCCCAACCAATTGTAACCGTTTGGGGATTTTGTTCCTAGCAAAGAACAAGCTTAGGGGACCCACTGCTTAATCAGCACTTGTCCCATGTTCCAACCAGGAGCACACATGTTCTAGAGAAACCTGCATGGCCGTGGAGCTCACGGGTTGGTTCTGGGTCTCCAACAACACACGAAGGCTGTGTAGCTCTGTTCTGAGGCCACATCGGGAACTTGGCTACCCACCCTTCCTCCGTTTCTCTTTCCGTTTCCCTCAGAAGTTCTTTCGTCCTTGTGCCCCAGGTGGGCTTGTCCGTGCCTTGCTGACCTAGGCCTGCCTAACTCTAGAGGGAGTGTACCTCTCGCTTTTTTCCCTCTACTTTTCTGGGCCTGATCCTTGAGTTGGAGGTCTTACAGAAGCGAGAGGCCAAGAATGCGGTATGGTATTCTCTGAGTATGCGCAGTAACCAGGATACCAGTCTGCCCTGTGGCTGCACCGTCTCCTCTGATTGGCTGTTAATAATTGCCACGTGCTACATGCCACGTGCCAAGCGCCGCTGTGAGTCTGGCTAGTTCTTGCCTTAAAAGAAAATTCTCAACCAAGGCCTGGAGCGTTAGCATTGTCGACATGACTGTTCGCCTCCTTCAGAGCGAAGGTCAACAAATAATTTTCGGCTTTGTTTAAAGCCTTTTCAATGGAGTCTAGAAAATGCTCTAATTATGAGCGATTATCTGCTGAAGTGCTCGCAAGGATTTCTTAAGCCTCTCTAAGCTTTTCTATACCGGTTCACTCTGCTCACAGGGTTCAACCTGTCGGAGGTACTTAAGCAAGATGAGGCAGTTTTGTCTTTCCTTTCCCTTCCTCCCTTCTTCCTTCCTTCCCTCCTTTCTTTTTAATTGTGTACTTTAGTCTGTTTACCAGGAAGGCTGGCGCTCTCTTCTTTGGGTCTGAAGCAAGGCGATTTTATTCTCCAGCCTTTTCTATCCTATCCCCCGTGTGAGTGGAAGCTGTCAGAAGGAACTCAGACATCATGGTTACCTTCCAGAGTGCACAGAATGCTCATGTCTTTCTCATCTGCACCCCACAAGGATGTCCACTCAGCAACAGTGGTATTAGGGATTGGATCCTCTTGGTGGGGCCATCGTCTGCCCTGAAAGACATTCAGCAGCATCCCTAATCTCTACTCTTGGCCCCTTAGCTGTAACAATCAAAAGGATTCAGAACAAATTATCTGTAGTTGACAACGGTAGACTCAGACTGATCTGCATGAGGGAGAGGAACCCGGGTGAAGGGATGGGTCCTTAGGCCAGGGTGGGTCACCTCTTATCTTACACACACTTTTATCAACACAAACTAGCATCACCTGGGAAGAGGGAACCTTGAGTGAGGGATCGCCTCCATCAGATGGTTCTACAGGCTAGACTGTGGGACATTTTCTTTTGACAATTGATGTGGGAGGGGGTTTCATTCCTGGTCGGGTGGTCCTGGTTTCTATCCGAAATCAGGCTAAGCAAGCCATGGGGAGCAATCTGATAAGCGGCGCTCCCTGACAGTCTCTGCCTCGGCTCCTGCTTCCAGCTTCCTTCCTTGAACTCCTGCCCCCCTCTTCCCTTGATGGCAGACTGTGATCTGTAAAATGAAGTAAACTTTTCCTCCTCAAGCTGCTTTTGTTGGTGTTTATCAGGGCAATAGGAAGTAACTAATAGGATACCCTGCTTGTACTAAAGGCTTCGGACATCCTCCGGCTCACAGGGTGTCCCAGGATTTCCTCTCTCATCCTGCTGCACCAACATCTCCACCTTCTTTTCTCTGTCATTGTCATCGCAGCATGGATACCTCTGTCACCTAGAGCCACCTTGTTAGAATTTGGGCTTCAGGGTTCTGAGCTTCTGCCTTCTTGGAGGGCAGGCTATGGCATCGCATCTCCCAGGTCTTGGGCTGGGAGACCCTGGCAGGTAGCACTATACTTGACAGTACCTTTCTGCCTCCAGTGGCCTCTGAGTTGTAGAAACGAAGCAGAAAGCCACCTGGAAGGGAGACGGGACATGTTAGTAGCTACCGGCAGTTGTGAGAGATTAGTCATCCACAGTTTGCTCTTGTTTGTGACAGAGCTGTAGTCTCAAGTTCATTAACAACTGTCTGTGGTATCAAGGGGAGAGTCCCAAACTAGGGAACCCTGAGCTGCCTCATTTGCCCTGGACCTCTCAGAATCTTACACATTCTGGAAATACCTAAACAGAGTAAAAGAAGCTTCTTTGTTGCAGGACTTTTCAGAGCCTTTATCTGCTGAGAACTATGGTTATTCCTGGACACAAGGTTACAGGACATTTCTCAAAGTGGTTTGAACACTGACTCTGTTTCATTTTCAAGAAGTAGCTCCTCCCACTGCTCGTAGGATGTCCTTCGGAAAGAGTGTCAGCTAGCAAAGACAATGTTTCTCATCTAGCTACTCACTGGCTTGTTCTAAGGTGTTTTTAAAGCTGGGAAAGACCACACACCTTCCAACTGGAATTTGAGAGAGACCTAGGAGGAGAGAGTGTGGCTTAATGAATAGACCTGAAGGTTTGGTGAACGTCTTACACACTGGCTCCTGTCTATACACAGTGGTGGTCATGGGGGTGGAATGGCTGGAGGAGATGGAGTTGCGAGAGGTCTGAGGGGCCATCAACTACCCTGACCTTCCTCCAGGGAAACCCTCAAGCAGAGGAGAAGGAGAAAGATTGTGGAGAGAAGGAAAGCAGAAGTTTCCATTTGTGCCCAATGGGTTTGTTTTTTTTTTTTTTTTATCTGTTTGCAAATGTTCAGTGTAATGGTTTGAAACCCAGCCGTGAGCTGCCGCCGCCCACACAAAGCTGCCGTGGTGCCGAGCTCCGGCAGGCAAGCCATCTCCCCTGTGTCGGCCATTACCCCGAACCCACACCAGGGCAGGCTGCTCACTACCCCCAGGGTGTCCCTCTGCCACCCCCCCACCGCCTCGGCACCCCCGACTCCCACCACCCTCCACACACACACCATCCTTCTTTTTTTAAATCTCCAGCACTCGGGTTTTCTCTAGAGGAGGCACAAAGAGAGAGCACAGATGGGACGAGCAGGCAGAACGCTCCTGCCTCATCGGAGCCACCAGCTTTCAGGAGAGCGCGGCAGCCCCCCCCTGCCTGTGGACTGACCACTGAAAGGTGAGAGAGGACTTTGTGATTTCTTTATGCACCTGGAGGTCTGGGGTGCAAGGCCAGGTGAAGGAAGGGCTCTGATGCTTATGCCTGGTCTCTCGTCTCCCAAGCATGATGGATGCCTCTTTCCAACACACGCAGTTTCTGACACAATCCCCCACTCAGGGGGCACACAAGAGCTCTGGAATCCAGGGGGTTCTGGTCCCCACCCCCAACCCCCATCTTCCAGCACAGTCTCCAAACCCTGCGGTGCGGGGCAATGTGTGAGCCTGCCTTCACCTTGACCTGTTGATTTCCGACCGAGGCTGCTGGCCTTCCTCCCCAGAGTGAGCAGTGACCCACACTTTGGGGGCCATATGGAATGGTCCAACATCCAAGGGGCTTTGGGAAACCTCTTTCCCTAGTGGCCCCAAGCCGGGTAATCAGAAGCAATCAGATCCAGCTGTCCAGCTAATCTGTATGAAATAGGCTTCCTTCCTTGCAGAAATCAACAAAGTTTAAAATAGATGGGACTGTAATCGGAAACGAAGCTATAGAGTTGTATGTGATGTAACGGGCAGGGGTATCCGCATGGAAAATCTGAAGTACAAATGACAGGATTTAGGACCATGGGAGCCAGGAAAAACAGTGATTTCTTTGCTTATTAAGCATGTTTGTGGGTCGGAGGGTAGCTGAGTGGGACCATCACTTCCGGAAGTGAGACCTCCCAACGCAAAGAAGAGAAGAACAACGAAGATGGGGAGAAAGAGGAGAGAGAGAAGGGGGCAAGGGGAAAGGAGAGGGGGAGAAAGGGAGATAGAGAGAGAGAGGGAGAGAAAGAGAGGGACTGAGGAAAAGAGAGAGCATAATATCTCGCACATGTAGAGAAGAAGCTGAGAGAAAGGCTCTGGATTCTGTGCAGTCAGAGATGAGTCAGTTGGCAAAAGCTCTATTTTTAGTTTTCCAGCTCTGTTCTTGCAGTTTGCCTGGCATTAATTAATGTCACAGGCATGTTCCACACAAGGTTCTGAGGGGCCTTGGCGTGCGTGCCACTCAGACTGGAGGTGTTGATCTTAAGCACGGATTCTCCACAAGGCCTTTCAGGCTGGTGTCCGACAAAAGCCTGTCCAGAATGTTCTGCCCTCTGCCCTTGGCCTCTCCGGGTGTATCCGTTAGTGTCTTGGCTCCAGCCCTTCATAGTCTGGCCATTGGCCAAGGGAGAACTGCAATTGTTATGCCTTGTTTTTCTTAAAGGAAAGGTTGTACAAGCTGAAATTAGTGTGTTGTTGGGGCCGGGGGTCGGGGGGATGTTGGGTCATGGCTTGGAATAAGAAAGAAAGGCCCTGGGGACACTTCTAATACTGCAGGAAGAGGGGTGCTGGCTTGAACAGGTCAGTTTTATCCACCTCCCCCTCAAAGCCTGCTTCAGTGTCAAGAGGTAAGTCTGTTCTTCTGAGGAACCACATCAGAGCAGGAGGTCCCTGGCGTGGAGCCATGTTTTCTGGGCAGAAGAGAGAGGCAGCGGGCAGGTTGAGCATAGGCAGAAGTAAGAATGGATGGGCAGAACGCATTCAGGGTCTGAGGTAACTGCCTCAGCGTATCAACATCATCACCAGACCGATGAGAACACGGGGATCTACCTACCATAGTCCTATCTGAAGAGACAAACCACCCTATGTTCTCTTCAGTGATCTAGAATATCCTCCCACAGGCGGGAGTAAGCCTGAACCACCCATGGCTATGTCTTACATCAATGGAGGCCAGCACACAGGTTTCAGCAGTGAATAAATGCTGTCCGGTTGGCCAATCCAAGACTAGGCCTTGAATGAACTCTTCAGAAAGGGGTGGAAGAAGTCCCGTAGTGCCCAGCAGCACCTGAGAGTTCTCTGTATAGTGAAGAAATTGGGAGCGTAGAGAGATTCTGACCATCATGGCCAGTTCGGTATTCCCAGGCCCTGGGGAAGAATCTCTTGCCCTGAACTTCTGAAGCTTTTGTGGATAATGGGCAAAACAGAGGTTGTGCACCAGCAGGACACTGGCTGTGATGTGGCATTCAGATGGTTGTATCCAGGACTGTGAGCTATGCCATCGCGGGTTCACAGACCAGAGCGTGTTCTAGCCCCTACACACCCCAAGTTTCCTGGCCCCTTCTCTCAATCCTCCTCTGAAGTACCTTCGACCTAAGAGAAGGGGGCCAGATGGATGCTGTAGGTGGGGAACACCGTCCATGAGGGACAGATGTAGAGGACGGGTCTCCATTAGTTATGAAAGTCCCTGGTCCTTCCTAGGCTGGCCATACTTAACCACAGGTTAAGTTCCATCTTGCCGTAGCCAAGGGGGAAGTGACTTTCAAGGCTCTGTTGGAGGTCTGGCCATAGCCATCAACAACCCATGAGAACCCCAGGGGTCTCCTCAGTGCCCTGGCTGCCTTGGATGCTTAGGGTTTAACCTTTCACACTGAAGCAGACCCACCATTGTCTCAGACTCCTCGGTAGAGACCTAAGTTCCCAAAGGAAGGTCTCATCAAGGTAGTGGGGGCAGGGAAAAGCGATGCCTTATGTTACTTCATCTTTGCAACTTGCCAAGGGTGGGGGCCTGCCCAGCACTACTTTATGGGGAAGAATGTGGGATCCGGTGTTTTAATCTTTGGATTTTTATCCGTGATATATCCTCTGGCCTTCACACACTTTCTCCTCTGCACAAATCTTGAAAGAAATTGTTGCTCTTGGGTGAGGCACATGTTTTCTAGCAGTGTCCCTGTTCCCCAGGGCAACAAGCCTGCCAAAGCCCTGAGGTGCAGAGCTGACACTCTCCCTAGTCGCACTCATGGCTTGCACACGAGTTCTGTGGGTGCTCACTTACCTTTCCTGGCTCTTAGGTAGCCTAGGATGGTCTGGAACTTGCCATGTAGTTGACCATCACCTAGACGCGCTGATCTTCCTGCTTCCACCTTCTGGTGTTGGGGTGACAGGTATGCTACACAGTCTGTAGGTCACAGATCTAGGGCCTTGTGCATGCTAGACAAGTACTTTACCAACTGAGCCACACTCTGACCCCTGGCTCCTTCGCTAGTGTTTGTGTGTAGCAGGTACAGCTAGGGCTTGAACCGAGATGCTGAGCTCTGCCCCGTCCTGCATCCAGCTTAGATAAAGACTGTGATCGAGTCAGTCTAGCATCCTACCGGACGTGAACCAGGGAAACCACACCAAAGGCTGACCGAGAGCTTTGTAGGGAACCACGAGGTTGGATTCCTGCTCCAGTCCCTGGACTGAGACAGCCTGGCCCAGATGCAGCCCCCTTCCACCGTACCTCCCGCTCCAAGCTGTAGCCCCTGCCACGGCTTGCCTCTTCCTCTGCGACCTGCCACAGGCCTCACATCCTGTGACGAGGCCCTAGAAACCAGCTCTGTTGATGAAAACACGCGTGCTCATCACCACAGGAAGCGTGGCCTCACGTTCACAGTGATAACCGCCCAGTCTTCACAGAGAGTGGAGGGGAGCACAGTCTAGCTTTGTACCTAGATTAGGAAGCACATGTTCTCCCCCTCCCCCTCGGCAGTTCTCAATTCGCCTCACATGAAGCCTCCTGCCCCCCTGCTTCCTATCCCAGAGTAGGAAGCAGGACATTTGGGAAACAGAGACCATGTCCCCCAGAGCTTTGTAAGAACGGTAAGAAAACAGGATATTAGTAATGACAGGAGCCCCCTGGCCTCAGCCCCAGGTAAGGTGTTTAGATAAAAATCTAGGACACCCGGCTAAATTTTGAATTTCAATTAAACAGTGACTATTGTCTTGATACAAGGAGGCTGTGTAGAAGGAGTTCTTTCTAAAATACCTCTCAACAGTTCGCAGGAAATGCAAATGTAACTAAGAGTCCTGTAGCTTCAAGTTTGTGACAAATAGTCACTGAGGCCTAGGGAACCTACTTCTTCACCCAGAGGCAATTCTCGGCCCTGTGATACAAATAAAGAGTTTTCTACATGTAAGCAATACTTCACTCTGGACATTTTATGTCAGGTGATTTTGTATGGAGCTGTCTCGGTATACGTTGTCCGGGGAGAAACTGAGGCTGAGAGGTTGTGTGAATCGCTGGAGTGATCTGATCTGATCTGCCAGCTCCCAGCCTGTCTCCATGCATAGTACTCACAGGCAGTGGGTGGGTGAGCGGCGCCAACTTGAGAGAGGCAGTAATAACAGGTTAGCTTGGGAAAGCTCTGTGCAGAGATGGGAAGGGTTGTGTCAACACATGCAAATTATATGCAAATACACTTGGCCCTCCTGGCAGGCTCACCTAGGTGGGAGATCCATAAGCACAGTCCCCAGTTGTCCATGGGCTTCAGTCAGGGGCAAGGGTAGCAGGTTGATGGCTGCCGGCGTTCTCGGCGCACGTGGGCTGGGGTGAATGCACACACGTGTTCTCGTGTTCTCTCTGCACGGATGCGGATATGAGGAGGCTGGTGTGGAGGTGGATGCAAGAGGTTGTGGGGCGTGGAGATGTGTGCGTGACCTGCCACCTTGATCTATGTGTTCCCAGCAAGGCACAGGGCTCCTGTCTCCTCGGATAACCTCCCCCAAAGCTCTGGTGCTGCTCTATGGAAAGAAGGAAGCATCATCTTGCAACTGTCTACTGAGATGCCCTAGGGCCAGAGAGAAGTCTCGGAGAAAGTCCTAACCCCACAACACTACCATTAGCATTGATGGGATAATGCTATGTACTAAATTATCCAGGCCTGGGGATTGGGTTGCCCTAAGAGAATACAGTGGGCCTGGGGTAGGTAGAGTCACTTGATCATATTTAGTGGCATAGTAAGCAGAGAATCAATTCCAGTACTGCTCGATGATTTGGCCAGGTATCACCCATGGGAGAGCAGGCGAGTGAGACATACTGCATCCTGGTATGGATTCCTCACAGGAAGAAGGTTCCATGGGAGTTTTACATTAGTTGTGACAAAAGTTCTGCACTTCTAGAGTTAGCAGGGCTGGCTTCCTGTTCTCACTGATGTTATGTGCTGGGAGGTATTCTCCTGGGCAGGAGGCTGGGCTGAGGAGACACCCAGGAGAGAAGCCTTCCTGACTGTTCCTGGCAGTATGAGGGGAAGGTCTCCACCAAAGGTCAAGCTTACTTTTTTGAAAGTAAGAAAATGGGCCATGAAACCTGAACCTACAATCGTCCTTGCTGATTCTTTGCTGGCTGGTTTAGGGCAAGGGACTTCATGGCCGTGGGCTTCCTGCCTTCATTTGTGAAGTGGTATATTTGGTAAGGTGCTCCTGTCCCATGTTGCTTAGAGGTCTCATAGTCATATCATTAGCTGATCATACTTACCACTGTAGAGATAAAAAGGGAGTCTCTCTCCTTTGAAGATCTTAGAGTTCTACGAACAAATTTAAGCCCACTGCAAAACAAGACAGGAAAGGATTCATCCAGGAGGCTATCACAGATTAGATGTTGGTAGAGTTTGGGGTATGGAAAGACTCCTAGCTGGAAGAGGTTCCTTAGGGCCTTGAGGAGGCGGCCCTTGGGTTCCACTGTGTGTGGGGGATAGGCTTTGACTATGTGAACTAAGGAAAGGATGGTAATTCCAAGTAGAAGGGGCAGCATACAATAGCTATGAAGGAGAATGTGTAAGAGGAGAAACCACTTTTGACTGGAAGGTCCACTTACCCATTCAGCCACCCATTTACCCATATATCTATTCAGTTACCTATCCACCTAACCACTCATCCATTTATCTAGCCACCCCATCATCCCCTCATCCAACCATCCACCATTTACATGCCTATCTCGCATCCATCCAACCATCCACTCATCCATCTATCATCCATCCATCCATCTATCCATCCATCCATCCATCCACCCACCTTTCTACTCATGCATCTACTCATCCATCTACCCACCACCACATCCACTTCTGGCCATGACTGTGGAATGGGTAAGAGAATGATGCTGTCCCATGGGAACTAAGGAACAACACATTTAATAATCACCATGGTGGTGAGAACTTGGGGGTCTGATATGGCTGAAGGAGCAGCTAGAGCAGCAGGTTCTCAACCTATGGGTCATGACCCCTTTGAGGGGGGGGTCAACAATCAGATACCCCGAATGTCAGATATTTACACTACAACTCATATCAATAGAAAATTACAGTTATGAAGTAGCATTGAGGTAATTTTACAGTTGGGGTCACCACAACACGAGGAACTGTATTAGAGTGTCACAGGGTTAGGAAGACTGAGAACCGCTGACTCGGGACTTTCGTAAAGATGTGAAAGGTCAGCAAGAGACTGCGAGGGATGGGAAGAGCATTCCAGGCCATGAGTGTGGCTCCCTGGGGACTCTGACACAGGCAGGAGTTCAAGAAGCTAGAGGCCAGAATGTGGCTTTGCCGTAGATGACAAGAAATAGGGATGGGGGGGCGGGTCAAGTGGAAGGAGCAAACATAGGACCTTGTAGACCAGGAGACATCTCTATGCCTTGTAGACCAGAGCAACAGAGCTATTGATTTTTTTCCCAGGGTAGAGATGTAACATGTGTTTGAACATGTGTTTCTCTTTGCCTCTGAGGGGAGAGGCAGGTGCCCTGAACACTTTGACCAAAACCTCACTTGGCTCCCAGCACCGTTCTCAGCCTGGTGTCCTCATACTCAATAGACATCATCTCAGACCAAATCTGTTTCTAAGCTCTAAGTCCCACTTGGCTCTGTGCTGTCTTTGCCTCAGAGAACACGTGTATTGGCTCTGGCCACCTAGCTCTGAGTTTGTTCTATTTGAGCCAAATCTCAAGGAACTTCACCTCAAGGGAACAAGAAGTCTACAAGATGCGAAACATGCTCAAGACCTACTGCCTGGCTTTCAGGAAGGTCAGAGGCAGATTTTAGTCTGACCCTCTCTGCTGGGCTGGGTGTATCCTCATGGGGTGAATCCCTGAGGAGTGAGAGGCTTGGCAGAAGCTGCGGATTGCTTCATGGAGAGTGGCCACTAAGGCATCTAAGGTGAAAAACTTACTTGTGCTACACTGGCTGGCTTGTCTAGGTCTCCCACAGCCAAGATCTCTGGTCATGAGACTGAAAGAGTGAGCTTGCTTCTCCCCTGGGTCATCAGCATATCTTAGAAAGTGCCAGGCAATGATGGTAGATGTACTCCTGATCTCCAGGTCAAGGACAGGGCCAGACGAGACTTTGGCTATTATGGTCTTGGAGCGCAAATTTTTTGTTTGTTGTTTGTTCCTTTTGCTTTGGTGGTAGTGAACTCTCTTAGAGAAAGCCACAGGCATTCTTCATTGCTAGTATAGCTTGGGTTTCCCTGAGCAATCGTTCACCGTGTGCCCACTTGGAATTACGTGACACAAGCCCCATGTTTGTCCACATTGTTAAGGAATGCGTGGTTTGATGAGAGAGGCTTGACCTAAGGTTTCAAGGGTTCAGAATGTGCCCGGGGCTATGAGACCCTAGAGGCAGATGGATGTGACTCTCCATGCCTCTTGGCTGCGTCAGGCCTTATAGAAGGGACATCTGGGACCTGGATCTGTTTTTCTCACTTCAGGGAGAGGAAACAGATGCATCCAGAAATTGGAATGTCTCCAAAGATACCCAACATACATTTCCACACACCCTGGTGAACTCTATAGAATGCACACGTAGCCCTACGGGAAATGGGACTCAGGCAATCAACCTCCGAGCTGTTCTCTGGACAGCAGACTAAGAACTACAAACAGAGACTCCAAGACTCTAGTTCTTTGTCTCTTGAGCACTGTGAAGAAGCAGGTCCACCTCTACCCTCCAGGAGATCTGCTGTCTGCTCATCCCTTAGAAACTCCACATGTCTGTTCTTCCTCCTTTTGTCCTGACCTGGGCTTTTCTCTCAACTCTTCCTCCAACTCCATACCAAGGCCTGTGCTACTTGGCAGACCACGTCTCCTTTCCCCTTGGGAATTTTGTATCACTTGTCCCCTGCACAGCCTCTGGCTTCTCCCGGCACTATCTCATTGGCCTTTCATTGGCTTTTGTGACTTGCAAGCAAAAGGCCATCTCAAGGATTCTGTGTTTCTGTCTTTTTTGCTTTTGTTCCCATATGTCTGTGGTTGGGCCTCCTATGGGGTCATCTCAAGCTCTCTATGTTTGCTCTCTTTATCTTTGTCCCCAGATGTCTGTGGCTTGGCTCCCTGTATCCCAGGTTCACTTGTGAGGGTCTCGCTGTGCTAACAGCTTCTTACAGCTCCATTTCTCGCTCCCACACATTCATTACCACCAGGGTTTATTCGATTTAACATACTTTCTCGTTTATGGACGTCTCTGCCAGACTGTCAGTCACCTGTAAGCAAGACCAACCCATCTTCTTCTCCACAGGTCATCTGGCTGCAAGGAAGCCTAGGGCTAAGTTCAGTTCTCCACCTGCATTTGTTGAGCTTTGCATGACGGTTGAATGGGACTTGCCGGGTACCTGGAAGAGTCCCTCGTGGCTCTTTTGATTAGAGGCTGTCGGTTCAGTATTTTTCGTTCATTATCGCTCTCCTCCAATTATCCTGATTACAATGCAGCACACAAAAGATGGCAGATGAGTGGGACAAAGACAAAAGAGTCCCTGGCAGAGGGAAGGAATAGAACAAATTGGAAAAAGTCGGAACCTCTTTTAGCCACAGGGAGGTGGGCCATGCTGGGCACATAATACACTGATTTTTTTTTTTTAAATCTGCAAACTCCTGTGTGTGTCTCTGTCTGCGTGTGTGCTGAGAACACATTTGTCTGAACAGAAGCAATGCAATAGTGGGGTGTGGGCCACGGTTGAGGGTCCGGTGAGAGGCGGGGCGGTTTCCATGTGTTCATTATCTGGTCATGTTTCTCCTCTGCTCTGTGACCTAAGATGAGAAGACGGCAAGTTGGTTTGAGAGCAGATGCTAAATCTGACTGGAAAATGAAGGGAAGCTTCAGAAAAGAATTGGGTCCTACAGCAGTATCTGCCTTAACTGTTAAAGGAAGGATGGTGCTGGACTGAAGCTTGACCTTGCTTGACTGACCCCAAAGCCCTGTTGGCGCTTGATTCTAGATTCCTCTCACGTTCTTGGAATAAGAGTTGAGTTACCCTGAGAGGAGGGGCCATTCTCTATATACAGGGCTTGACTTGAACGACGTGGAGGAGGGCCTTCATGGGCTATGAGAGATGACTGTCTCAGGGAGGAATTTCATTATTTTTCTGAATTCTCAGCGCTGAGAATTCGAGTCCCTAGAAAAGCAGGATACACTGGATAACTTGGGGCATAAGGTAGAAGAAGGTTCTACACATGTGGAGTCTTCACACCGTTAAGGTGATTGGAACATCTACCACCTTCTGAAGTTCCCTCTGGCATCGTCTGTCTAAGTGACATTGGTAGTAAGGAAACTTACCTTAGCCTAACCTAACTTACCTTACCTAAGAACGTCTCCATGGGGACTAACGGTCTGTTAGCTATAGTGGCCATCTTGTATAGATCTCTGGAATGCAGTTGGAATGGTTAATATTGATATCAAATCCAAGCATCTCGAATCACCTACAGGGGTGGCATCTGGGCATCTAGGTGGGGTTTATTGAATGGGAAGACCACTGAGTGTGGGTGATAGCATTCCATGGCCTGGGGTCTTGGCTGGGACAAAACAGAGAAAGCAAGCTGAGTGCACGTGTGCACTGTTCTCTGCTGTCTGGCTTGAGCCCGATGTAAGGGATCAGCTGCTTGAAGCTGCCACCAGCGTGACTTTCCACCGTGATGGGCCATACCGTAGACTGAAATAATTAGGTTGCTTTTGCCAGGGTATTTTGCCGTAGAAACAGGACAAGTCACTAACTGATAGAATTTCCCTCCCTTTGGCCATTTCCTCGACCCTCCCACCTCACCACCATTCAACTCTGCTTGGACAAGCCTCTTGCATTACCCATGCCATAGGATGCAGGACTTCCTGGTCTTTATGCCTGGCTTGTTTTCCTTTTTTTTTTTTTTTTTTTATTTAGAGAATACTTTATTAGTTTTTGTAATCAAACCCACGTAGATAAGACCTTACATATTTAATACAGTGCGTTACCCCTGTACAAATGGAAAAAACTTAAGTTCAACATTTCTAGACCAATATGGCTGTTAATTTCTGTACAGTGCCAACTCAACACAGTAAACGGGGATACTTTTTTCCAAAGTTGACAGCACAGCTAAAGTTTCCAAAAATTCAAATTATATATCTGTATATATATATTTATATTTATATAAAAAGACCAATAATAGCAGTGTGTTATGCATCAACAGCAGCAACAGCTTTTCCAGGTTCTGCAGTCATCTGAACAAAACTGTAGAGACATCCAGCACACTCCATTAAAAAAAAAAAAAAAGTAAAAAAACAAAACCCCAGAAAACAGCACAGTTCTGTTACTCTTGTGGTACCTGGAACCATTTTTTTTTTAAATTAGCTTCTCAATCATCATCTGGAAAGAAAACATTCTGAGCACTGGCTTGTTTTCCTTAGCATGGTGCCGTCAGGGTCTGTGTTGATGTGGAGGCCAGGGCAACTTCTGGTTTTTTTTTTTTTTTTTTGGTTCTTTTTTTTTTCGGAGCTGGGCACCGAACCCAGGGCCTACTTCTGGTTTTTAAAGACTGTTTTTTTTTTTTTTAATATTTCCAGAAGGTACTTTTAATGAAGAATAAAAATATATAAAAATAAAAACAAAGTTCTAGTAGGAGTCAGCTGGTGAGCCCCATACTATGTTTAGGGAAGAGACAGGCTGAGGTCATACTATGCTTAGAAAAGATATGGGCTGAGGTCATACTATGTTTAAGGAGGAGACAGGCTGAGGTCATACTATGTTTAAGAAAGAGACAGGCTGAGGTCATACTATAAGGAAGAGACAGATTGAGGTCATACTATGCTTAGAGAAGAGACAGGCTGAGGTCACACTATGCTTAGAGAAGAGACAGGCTGAGGTCACACTATGTTTAAGGAAGAGACAGGCTGAGGTCACACTATGCTTAGAGAAGAGAGAGGCTGAGGTCACACAATGCTTAGAGAAGAGACAGGCTGAGGTCACACTATGTTTAAGGAAGAGACAGGCTGAGGTCACACTATGCTTAGAG
Source organism: Rattus norvegicus (assembly GCF_021556685.1). Classification (NCBI taxonomy): domain Eukaryota; kingdom Metazoa; phylum Chordata; class Mammalia; order Rodentia; family Muridae; genus Rattus; species Rattus norvegicus. Next base: position 163,182,706 of record NC_141536.1, read on the forward strand.
AAGAGACAGGCTGAGGTCACACTATGTTTAAGGAAGAGACAGGCTGAGGTCACACTATGCTTAGAGAAGAGACAGGCTGAGGTCACACTATGTTTAAGGAAGAGACAGGCTGAGGTCACACTATGCTTAGAGAAGAGACAGGCTGAGGTCACACTATGTTTAAGGAAGAGACAGGCTGAGGTCACACTATGCTTAGAGAAGAGACAGGCTGAGGTCACACTATGTTTAAGGAAGAGACAGGCTGAGGTCACACTATGCTTAGAGAAGAGACAGGCTGAGGTCACACTATGTTTAAGGAAGAGACAGGCTGAGGTCACACTATGCTTAGAGAAGAGACAGGCTGAGGTCACACTATGTTTAAGGAAGAGACAGGCTGAGGTCACACTATGCTTAGAGAAGAGATAGGCTGAGGTCACACTATGTTTAAGGAGGAGACAGGCTGAGGTCACACTATGCTTAGAGAAGAGATAGGCTGAGGTCACACTATGCTTAGAGAAGAGACAGGCTGAGGTCACACTATGTTTAAGGAGGAGACAGGCTGAGGTCACACTATGCTTAGAGAAGAGATAGGCTGAGGTCACACTATGTTTAAGGAGGAGACAGGCTGAGGTCACACTATGCTTAGAGAAGAGATAGGCTGAGTTTATACTGACGCTTCCCTTTTTGGGGGAATGTGAGTTTTAGCTTAGGAACCAAACTGAACAGCTTTTGATCTGAGTTCTGCTTCTTTCCAAAAATGGGTTTGAAGGGAGTCAGGATAAGAACCCAGACAATCGGAAGTAGTCCACAAGGAGGGCTCAAGAGACCACAAATCAAAGTTCCAAGGATGGGCAAGACCTCCCAGACTAGCCTTGGATTCAAGGACCAGTTGTCAGTTGTTTCACAAGGACAAGAGTCATCTTGGCTTATAGAAATGGCTGGCTGAGGCTAACACACAAATCTGTGTTTTGATCTGTTTATTGGAATGTTTAAACATAACTGCTTTCTTTTATAAATATGCCCAACCGGCACCGATTAGCCAGCCTCCCCACCCCACCACGGCAGGTGTGGCAGGGTCTTACCCAGCCATATTGTTCTCCATCTGGACTGATGAAAAAGAAAAAGAAAAAAGAAAACAATCCCATACTTAGGAAGCTCTGGGAACATAAGGAGAGGGAGCAAGCTTTTGTTCGTTTGTTTGGTTTTGCTGAAATGTATTGTTTTTTTTTTTCCTCCCTTCTTTCTGGCCTCAAAAACATTTAATCTACCAAACAGTAGGGGATGCCAACAAAATCACTTCCGGTGCTGAAAGAGACAACTTGGTTTTACACTCTGTGATTAGAAATGGGGGAGCCAAGAGCTCAGGAGCCTCGTCCCAGCTTCCTGAACAGAGACGCAATCTTAGGGAAATAAACTCTCTGCTTTCCCGTGGTGTTTCAGCTGCCACTTTCATTGCGGGTGGCACTGTGTGCACACAGCCCACAGTGATAGTTTGGGCAATTACCTGCAGAAGAACATTGCTGTACCAGCCCTGGGAGGTGTCCAGTGTTCCTTTCCCCCAGAGCATCAGCCCCAGCCTTCTTGATGGTGTTAACTCTGCCATCGTGAAGGGAACTGTCCTGAAATGAGCCCTGGGGGCATTTATTTCCCAAACAGACTTGACTGCCCAGGGATGGGATGGGGCTGCAGTTCAGAGGAGGTGAGCAGGTGCATGGAGGTGTAGCTGTTTTTGGGGAGTCAGAAGGATCCTCTCTTTTGAGGTTCTGACTATTCTGGGCTCACTGAGGCTCTGTGTATCGCTGTGGAGTGTTCACTTCTCTGCCGTCAGGCATCGCTGTATCTGCAGGGATTTGGGGCTAGAGGAAACAGCCACTTAGTTGTTGGATGTGTGGACAGTCACAGCTGTGCAAGCTTAGGCTGACATCTCCCACTACGGGTCTGCAAAGCCCTGTGGGTACTTGGTAAATTTTCCTTTTTTTGTTTTTACTACATTTTTCTTTGTAACTTTAGAAGGGACTCCTACTAATAACAGTAATAGTTATTGTTGTTAACAAGCACACTGACGAATATAGAAATTGCTCTTGTCTTTGAATAAATCCTTTATTTGGAATTGTTTTAGACTTACGGAAAACTTGCAGACTTATCACAGCTGTCCTTATTCTCTTTGATACGCTGACCTTCAGGCAACATTGGCCATGACTGAAACACACAGGCTGAAGCCCAGCCTCCTCGTGTGTGCCCCCAAGCCTTGCTGGATACCACCCACTGGTTCTTGCTCCAAGCTGGCATTGGTGGTATCTTTTACTATACAACTTTTTAAAAGACGTGCGATACTTAGGGCTGGGGAGAGATGGCTAAGCGGATAAAGTGATTGACATCTGGAGTGCAAAGGCCTGAGTTTAGATCTGCAGCACCCATGCAAAAGGCCAGGCAAGGTCTCCCTGTAATGTCAGGGAGACCAACAGATCCCTAGAACTTGCTGACCAGTCAGTCTGGTGGCCTCCATGATCTCCAGGTTCGGCGAGAGACACTGTCTCAAAAATATACAAGACACAGAGCTACTGAAGAAGATACACAATGTCAACTTTTGTCATACACGAAAATGAGTTCCTATTTGCATATGCAGATGTGCTCCTATTTGCATATGCAAACGCATGGGTTCCTCCACAAAGGCACACAACACAGAAGTTGTGGAGTGTTTTTTATGTATATTACAAAAATAAATTATTTTAAAGTACAGCTTGGGACGAATGGAATGCTAAAAGCGCGACCGTAGCGTGACTGTAGGTGCCACATGTACAAAGGAGATACCACAGACCAAACGTGAACAGTGTGAGCAGTGGGACACTGATTTCTTCCACAGACTCACGGGGAAGCTGATTTACCTCAGTGCTACTGCATGCTTTTTTTGGAGCCGTGTCCTTGCTGGGGTGGGGTGGGGCTCGCAGCACAGCATCCCCTCAGTGGGCTGCTTAGGACCTGGACCCTGGCGAAGGGAGCTATGGAAGCAGAGGATGGGAGAAAGGAGAGAAATCTCAAGAGGAACAGGGTTTCCATTTTGATTATTCAGCTGACCCTTGACCCTTGTTATCACAGGCAATCAAAAACTGCCTGGATTCATCATGCTTGAAATAAAAACATCATTTAGGTGGCCGGACTACATGCGGACAGGTAATTGCATGCGGTGCTGGTCCAATTACAGTTCTAGAGATGCCCTTTTCTGTGTGCCCGGTGAACAGCAGCCCACAGCGCGGGCTCACACACCTGTGGAGGGCTCCTCCTCAGAGACATGCCAAAGGTGCAGCCTGGTTTCTCACCACAATGGTGGTGATTAGCACCTGTCTTTGACACTGGAAGGAACCCTGCAAAGATTATGAGGGAGACCAGCCTCCAGCTCCCCTTGAAGCCCTGGTATATGTGTTTGCAAGGCAGAGAGTTGTTGAGCCCCACGGGGGACTCCTAACAGGGGTGTGGCAGCTCTCGCCTTTGTTCCCTGACCCTGTTTCGAAGCTTTTGAGGCCTCCCACTCTATGGAGTTTTAAGCATCTCTAAGTCCTATCAGGGAGAGGGGTGTCTTTGATCCAGGATTGTTCAGTGAAATGTTGGATGAGAATTAACGTTGTTCTCGGAAGGGGCGCCGGAACAAAGAGATGCAGCCATTTGTATGAGACGGATGTTCAGTCTATGATGGCACACGTGGTTGCCAAGCTAGAGAAGGGTTGGGGACATAGACACGGAGTAGGCTGCTCAGTATCTGTGAGAGAATGAATGTCTGCTTCTCGCAACAGGATGTAGGTGCGTTGAATCTTCTCAACTTGTGTCCGGTGGTATAAGCATCTGTATTGAAACAAGAGACACTATCCGCCAACTCCACTCATTTGTTGAATACACTCTTTGAAGGCCTTTCGAGAAGAATCGGAGAGGCAGTCAGCAGGAGGGGCGGCGGCTGGGCCCTGGCTCCCAGGAGTCTGAAGGTTGCCATGGATTTGACTTAGGGAGACACCAGAAACTTTGCACATTGCTCCATTTGTGGGTCTGTCTTGAGTCCCCACAAACAGCATCTATCCCTGTGGGATTAGTGAAGCCCTGCAATTGAACCCCCGAGCCTCCAATGGCAAGGGAGTCCATTGCTGCTCCTGACACAGCTGCCTATAAGGATAAAGATACCACTGTGTAAGAACAGCACGGGCCTGGCCCTCGAGTGCTCTCTTCAGCTGCGAACCTTGAATTGGGGCTTCTGGCGTCCTCACATAGCTTGTGGCTAGTTCACTGGGCTGCATTAAACAGTTTTACCTTGGGTTGGGGATTTAGCTCAGTGGTAGAGCGCAAGGCCCTGGGTTTGGTCCCCAGCTCCAAAACAAAACAAAACAAAACAAAACAAAACAAAACAAAACAAAACACAGTTTTACCTTTAAAGACAGTCGGTACAAATTGCAGTTTGCCCTAACAGACTTGGTCTTTTTTGTTTGTTTCCTCCAGGTGGGGGGCGGTGGGGGGGCGTGGCTTAGGAAGGGAGTTAACTCTGAAAAATTTGTTTTTGGTTTCCTTCAATGACTATGCCCTCGAAGCTTCATGGGTGCCTGTTGCATGCTGTGAGCAAGCCCTGCTCAGAGGAACTGCTTCACGTTCCGACAGAGCTCACATCCTGTAAACTCGCCCTTTAACTTTTTTTATTTTGTGTATTAGGATTTCTTTTTTTTTTTTTTTTACACAGTCTCACATATTTCAAGTTGACTTCAAACTTACTGTGTAGCCAAGGATGGTGTTGCTCCTGCTTCTGTCTCCTGAGTGCTGGGACTACAGATACAAAGTACTACATACATACACTCTGTACACATGTGCAAAACACACTTGATCTCTCTCTCTCTCTCTCTCTCTCTCTCTCTCTCTCTCTCTCTCTCTCTCTGTCATTATAGCAAGAAGTACCCTAAATCAGAGGGGATACTGGTGTAAAAGCCTGGTAGGTTCCTCAGGAGCTGGGCTGCAGGAGACATTGTTTATTAGAGGCTATTGTGAGGCACACCGTGGCTGCATCAAGGCCCTTTGCATGGATCAGGGACACTGTATCTGACCCTGCAGCTTATCCATCCTACCCCGACTTCACATTCCTGAGGCCCCATACCTGTGGTGGCTTGCATGGCTCATGCAAGAGGCCACGGGAATTTGCTCAGTCTGATTCTTCCAAAGTCCAGAGGAAACAGCTCTTCTCCCAGTGTGATTGAAAACAAGATTGAGGCTTACCACCTCACTGACAGTTGAAATGGAGCAAAGTAATGGCCGTCCGATGAGTTTCAAAGTCAGGAACAATCAGATTGCATCGCTAGAGAAACCCTGATGTTGGAAGGCCAGTGGAGTATGTATCCCTTCATTACTGCCCTCAGTCCTACCCAGGTCGGAGAACACAGTGGTGATTGGGTAGAAAAGACTCATCTCAAGGGAAAGTGTTTTGGTGTGATATTCTAAGATAGAAGTCATGCCTCCATGCACCTGTAGTTGTATCTCTCAGAACTGGCCTGGGCTAGCTGGCTTTAGAGTAGAGCTTCACTGGCTGAGAACTTACAGACATACGGATATACAGACATTTGCACACTGAACAAATTCACATTTTAACTGAAAATAACACCCCAGTGGAAAGGGGTGTGCCCTGCTCCCTGCCATGGCCATCTACAATGGAAATACTCATGCTATACCTTCCAGATGCTCATGTCAGGAGGACCAACGTCCTTGATCTCACTCAGCACCGTCTCTAGAGCACACCGGCTTTCTGGGCCCCTTGTTGTTTCCAGGGCAACAGTCATGGTCTCCGAAGACTTTTTTCAATCTTTGCTTCTCCTGCTTCCTGTTTTCTGGGTGTTGCTACTGTCCTGTTGAGTAATGTGTAGAATTAAATTTACTTCCTTTTTCTGGGCCAGACCAAGCTTCTTCTCCACTGCAGTGTCCTCCAGTTTTCTCAAGATGTTTTGCTTTGTTTTCTTCAGTGAAACATGGAGTTGACCCAAATGCCAGCCTCTAGGACATGGTCTTGTCTCTTTTCTGAGGTGTGTGGGGCATGTGAGGGACATTGCTCTGCACTGAGAGTCTACGTGTAGAGCAGACACTGATAGGGACTGATAAGATACCCTCCTGGACAAGTGGAGGGGATGAATGAGAGAGAGAATGAATGAGAGAATGAGAGAGGGCGGAGGGAGGGGGAGAGAGGGATTGAGACAAGGGAAGGAGAGGGGAGAGAAGGAGAGAAGTAGAGAGGGAAAGGGAGAGAATGAGAGAGGGGGAAAGAGAGGGAGAGAGGAAGAGAGAGAACGAATGAGAGAAGGGGAGGGTGGGGAGGGAGGGAGAAAGGGAGTGGGAGTGGGAGAGAGAGAGAAAGACAGAGAGAGAGAGAGAGAGAGAGAGAGAGAGAGAGAGAGAAAGCCCTTCTAGGCTCCTCTCACCTCCGTGGACCTGTGGATGTATCTCTCAGGACTAGCTTGGGCTACTTGTCCTTAGAGCAGAGCTCCACAGTCTGGGAACCTTCATAAAGGTATGTGAATCTTGCACGACTCAACATATAGAATCTTCTAGGAGTGTTTTTAAGCAACAGAATCTTCTGCCTCCTGAGTGTTTACCTCCGTGGCTGCACTTGTCAAAATGTTTGCTGCAGCTCATAATGGTTGTCAGAGAACAAGCCCACAGTCTGTGTTCTGCTAAACAAAGAAAAGAAAGGGGGCCGGAGTGGTTAAGAGCACATGTTGCTCATGCAGAAGACCTGTACTGGGTTCCCAGACCATAGGGAAGGGAACAACCCAGTTCTAAGTGACCCAATGCCCTCTTCTCTCTTCCTTGAACAAGAGGCATACAGATGTATGTGTGTGTGTGTGTGTGTGTGTGTGTGTGTGTATGCAAAATACTCATTACTCATACACACAAAATAAAATGATCCACACTTTTAAAAGATTAATAAGGAAACCCATTGCTTTGCTTTGTAAACCAATCTTCACCAAAAGTGGCCTAGTTAAGCCTGAGGTGCGAATTGGCTAGAAACATATTAGCCCAAGGGTTTTGAAAATATACCCCTCCGTACACATCCCATGTCTATACATCCATCCCTAAATATCTACGTATCTGGTAGTAATACCCTTTACAGCTATTTGGATCAGCCACCTAGGAGAATCAGTTTTCAGTGGGAAAGTTGGCAGAATCCCGGATAAAGTCTGGGAGGCAGGCCTAAGAGTAGCACACCCCTTCTCTCCTTAGAGAAAGTACAGAGTTTAAGGCTGAGATGCGATCTGCTGACCCAGCAGGGGACAAGACACACTGAAGAGGTGTCATGAGCTCAGCAGGCACAACGAATGTCTGGGCTGGTGGCCCTTAGTCACCTTACCCGTCCTCCTGCTGAAAGCTAGTGTTTGGGATCACAGGTGACTGCAAATCAGACTGGGCATTGAGTTAGGGAGGCAACTTTGGGATCTGCGGGGAGACTCCAAGGCTGGGATGGCAATTGTAGCTTTCTTTACTACTTTCTGGGCAGCCGGGGGAGGGGCGGCTACAAAGGAGGAGCTCTCTGTGTGCAGGGTTACCCAAAAGGACAGAGAGACTGAGAGACTGCTACACAGCTGCCTGGGGAAATGAGCTCACGGTGAGGGGACAGGGGTCACCAGCCAGAGACACCTTTTCCCTGGCAGAGGCCACGAACATTGTCTACACAGAGCTGGGTCTGGAAAAGGAAGGTGGGGAGGCCTCAGCTTGATGTGGGACAAGCCAAGGGGGAGCAAGCCTGGGCTACCAGTCGCAGCTGCTGTCCCACCCAACACTTTGAGCAAAGGTCGAAGAATCTATTGTGAGACATGGCAAAAGCCTCAGAGAGACGTCTCAAGGTTTGTAGACGGCAAAGATGCAAAAGTTGAGCTTGTCTCTGGGGTCTCAGGCCTGCGTCACTCTGATGCATAGGCGTCTCGGGATAGTCTCAGGGTATAAGAAACAAACATTTATCAGTAGGTCCTCAGTGTGGTTTAGGCAACAGCTGATTACACTTGACGGGGCCTTGAGTGTCTCCCTCAAGTCAGGTCATATTCACACTGAAGCACTCCCAAGGGTGGCAGTAATATGGGTTTCCTTTCAACAGGATTATGGAAACTAAATTTGGACATGATATATACACCAGTCATTCTGGCATGGGAGGTTGAGGCAGGGGTATCACTGGGAGTTCCAGGCCAGCATTGCGGAAAAGGACCCATCAGAGCCCATCGGTGGAACTTGTGAGTTGGGGCACAGAGTGGACATTGTGCTGAACTGAGTGGGCCGAGGGGGGGACCTTTCTTTTCCTTTGGATTTGCTTATTCTCTTGTTTTTATTTTAATCACTTAGCCTTTTATGGGAGTAATGGTAGATTTGTCAGAATCAAGTGGACTCCCCCAGGCATGTTTCATATGCTTCCCAAGCTGGCAATGGTCCAGGACTCTCCTACTGAGTCAAGGACCTGCTAATGACCAGCTGACCCCAGCCCACGGTCCTATGTCCTGCCTTCCTCCGAAGCTTGGGTAACCAAGGCTCTGTCCTCTTGCCTTAGAGTTTGTCACATTAGGAATGTTTTATTCTAGGATGGTTGGGAGAAGCCAGCAGGTAAAGGCACTTGCAGCTAGGTTTGACAACCTGTGTTTGATACTCAGGGCAGAAGGATTTTCCTCTGCCCTCTACATTTGCAATGAAGCATGCTCCCACCCACACCCCTGCACCCCTGCACCCCTGCACCCCTGCACCCCTGCACCCCCGCACCCCGTACCCCCGCTCCCCCCTCACACAAGCTAAACAGATGGACAAACAAACAAATGAATGGATTAAAACTCCAATTCTACCTCATAAAATTTTAAGAAGAATATTTTATGTATTAGGAAACTATACCGTGTGTAGCTCTTGGGGTTTGCCTTTTCTCATTCAGCCTAATTCTCTGACTTCTTATTTCGCCTTCGTAATTTTTATCTCTATTTTTTAAAGTTTTGGTGTGCGTGCTCCTGTGTGTGCAGGTGCGTGCGTGTGTGTGTGTGTGTGTGTGTGTGTGTATGTGTATGTGTGTGTGTATGTGTATGTGTGTGTGTGTGTGTGTGTGTGTGTGTGTGTGTGTGTATTGGGGGTTTGGCATCATGCACATGCATTTGTGTATGTGTGTGTGTGTGGAGACCAGAGGTTAAGCTGGTGCCGTTTAAGTATCATCTGCCTAGCATTCTGAGATGGGATTTCTCACTGGTTTGGAACTTGCTAAGTAGATTGGACTCGTTGGCCAGTGAGATCCTTCGATTCTCTGTCTCTCAGGTGACGGACTTGCCAGTGTGTATCACCATGCTCATCTCTCTTCAGGTGAGTTCTGGGATCGAACTCAGGCTGCGTGGTGGGTACTTAGCCCACTGAGCTCCTTCCCCAGTCTTTCTCCAGTTTGTGTCTTTTTATTGCTGAATGCCACTCTATGGTACAGACGCATGCAGTTGGCTTAAACTTGCACGGCCGAAGCTCAGTGGGGCGGCTGCTGGTTTGGGCTATGAGTGTGAAGCCGGTGTGAACATGGGCAGTGCAGACGTGGGTGAGAGCACACTTCCATCTCTTCGAAAAGTACCAGAATTCAGTAGGATGGTAGCTGGGGGCTGTGTGTTTGTAACGGCCACACGGTCTTCTGGAAACCTCACAGTGCTGGGTGCCACGGGAAGGTCTTCGTTGGCCCATCTCTTTACGTTCTGTTCATTTTCTACCTGCGTAATCGTTGGATTTCTCCACTGTAAAATTTCCGCAGCTCTTTGTAAATTCTAGATGTGAGTCCTTTGGCAGCCATGTTGACTGCAAGTGCTTTCCTCCCACGTCTGTGGCTGTGGATTTTTTCCTTCTATAAACAGGGGCTTTTCCCCGAACAGAGAGTTTTCATTTCGGTGAGGTCTAACCTTGTCTCCTGGTCCCTGCTGTTGACACTCCTTCTTAGATCTGCAGGTTTCCCCTTGTCCTTTTCCCTCCAGCGAGTCACCCTTTCTGAGTCTGTGTTGAAGCTTACTTTGTGTTTTGAGCTCCTGTTTGTCTAACTAAGGCAATCTCAGATCTCTCTTCTTGCCTTTGTGCCTCTACTACCCCCAAAGAATTGATTCCTCAGTACTGTGTGTGACAATGCTAGGCTCTCTCCAGTGAATTGTCTTGAAATTTTGTCAAAAATTAGCTGGGAACACCTTTAATCCTGGAGAGGCAGAGCAGGCGCACCTCTGTGATTTTGAAACCAGCCTGCCATACCCACCGAGACCTTTTCTCAGTTGGGTGCTTTTGCGCAAGTCTGTTTTCTGTTTGTTACAGTGCGATGTCACCGCCCTGCACGTCTTGCCTCCAGACAGCACGGCCTTGGTTACCATAGCTCTATAATGAGTTTTCAAACCATTCGAGTCGGGCTTCTCCTCGTTTATTGTCCTTTTAGATTTTAAGAAATTCTTACTGGGGTTTTAATAATACTTGATCCACATCCTTATACTAATTAGGGGCATATTTGACATTTTTTTCTAGGTTGAATCTTCAAACCCAGGGACTCAATATGCCTTTGTATTATTTATGTGGGTGACTTTGCTAATGTAGGATGTGAGCCCTTGGAATGTTTTGTTAGCCTTTTACAGAGCAGTTTTGAGTCTACATGACATCGTAATTTGGATCTTGATGTAATTCACAAGTAACATAGAAATATAATTAGTTTTTACATGTTGATCTTGTAGCCTCAGAACTTATTATATAAAACTTCTAAGTTTTTTTTAATTCTTTACGAATTTATGCATAGATAGTCATGTCGCCTGCTGACAGGGACACTCATTGCTTCCTTTGCGGTCCACATGCCTTCCATTGCCTGGATTTTACATTTTTTTTTCCACTTTGGTGCACTGAAGCTTGAGAGGTCTGTTGGGCCAGAGCAATGGACATCTTTCCTCCCCTCGTTTTCCCCTCTTACCAGCTAATTCTTACTTTGCAGTGCTGACACCGGTGCTTGAAAACGCAGAGAAGACAGCACTTTCTCCATGATGGCTGCTGGGTTGCATAGGGCTGCTGCTGAGGAGACTGATGCAGCCATGGGTTTCCTCCTCTACTCTGCTAATATGGTAGAGCAAGCTTGGTCATGGCATGGGACTCTTCTTATGTATCCGCTAGTATTTAATTAAAAACGCTTTGCAAAGGAGTTGGGTCTAGATTGGTGAGGGGTGCTGGTCTCTGCCTGACCTTTCTGTGGTGTGACAATGATATCTGGGTCCACGACACATTCTCTCCTTCCCAGTCTCTGTCTAGAGCCTGTATTAATTTCTCTGTGAAGTTAATTCTCTATACCAGCACCTGGAGACTTCCTATTTGCGAGTTTTTTAAATCACAAATTCAATTTGATCATAGTTAGAGCACTGTTCACGTTATTGATTTCGGATAAAGTGGCTCGTGGCAGTTTACGCCTCTCGGAGAACCGGTCTATTCCATGTACGTTATTGAGCGTGTGGTGGGTGGAGTGACTCCCTTGTGAGTCTTTTGAAGCGTGTAGGGTCTGTACTGATAGCCCCTGGTTCATTCTGATATTGATAGTTTGTGTCTTGTCTGATTCTCCCTTTGTCTGTCTTTGAAGAGATTCTAAATCAATTTTATTAAACTTGTCTAAGAACAAGCTTTCTGTTTCATCGATTTTTCCCCTGTTATTTTTGTTTCAATTTTATTGATTTCTTCCCCAACTTTTATTATTTTCTTCCTTCTGCTTGCTTAGGATGATTATACTTTTTTTTTTTTTTTTGCTAGATTGCAGAAGGAGCTTAGAGCTCTCACCTAAAACTCTCCTTTCTAATGCAAACATTTTGTGCTACAAATTTTCCTTTCAGTACTCTCTTAGGTGTGCTCCACAGATTCTGAGCTGTTGTCTTTTTGCTTTTACTCGGCAATGTTCTTTCGATTGCCTCTGAGGCTCCTTCTTTGGCCCATAGGTTATTTTCGAGTGTGTTGTTTAGTTTCCAAGCATGTGGAGTTTTTCCTGTTTCCTCTCTCTTATTGATTTCTGGCTTTAGTCCATTATGGTTTAAGAACACGCTTGGTCTAATTTCAATTCTTTAAATCTGTTTAGGCTACTTCAGGACTTAGGATGCAGCCCCTCCTATTCAAGATGCAGAGGGCACAGATAGGGAAAATGGGAGACATTGAGGGGGGCTTGCTCTTCAAGAGCCTCCACAATACACAAAAGTATCCCAAGGGCGGATGGAGAGAATACCGAACAAGAAGTATGGAGGGAAGCCGGACCACTGTAGATGATGGGCTCCAACTGCTAGATAGCAGGGCTGCTGGCTTATTTAGCTGGACTGCAGCTTGCATGGAATAGCTTGGTAAATGGGAGGTAACACTGCAGTGTGTAGACTGGAGTCAATGCACTCACAGCTAGAGACATAGGTTTGTGCTGAAAGTTTGGGTGTCGGGACACAGGTCTTGCAAGGTCCCAGGTCCCTGGTGAGAACAGGGCTGTTCTCCATGCACATGCTAACCATAGGCAGACTGCACAGATTGGCAGGTGTCTGTGAATGTCTGGTCCTTGGGAGGCTGCTGAGGCTGAGTTCTGAGTCTGTCCTATGTGTGCTACGGACAGGTTGCTTCTTAGGCGAGGCTGCCCTGGCTCTGAGGAAGTGTATTTTGAAGCCTATGGCTCGGGTAGTTCCTTGGCCGACACCACACCAACACCACTGACCCTCAACTTGCAATGCTTAGGAAATTTCTTTCCCTTGAAGTATCCTTCCAGTATCTTCTACTGGGAAAACCCAGCCCCATGTATGGTATAAGGAAAAACAGCTGGATAGAATTGCTTTTTCCCATACGGACTCTCAGAGGCATGTTCCCTCCTGGGTGTTGAACTTTCTTCCAACAACATAGAGCTCTCCTTTGCCTCACAAGAGGGGAGCATCCTCCCTGCTGAAGAGGCTCTCACCTCTGTCCAGGGTGAGAAGGTGGGGGTGCCTTATGCTGCAAAGGCTGAGCTCACCCCTCTTCTAGCTCAGCCAGGCTCTCACCAAATATTTTCTTTGCTGAAGGCCAAGTTGTGAAGCTAAGCACCAACATCTCAGGTGTAAAATTAGAAACAGTCAAGGAGTATGGCCTTGTTAACAAAGACGAGGATATCCATCTGTAGTGTTCATAGAAAACCTTCCACAGCTGTCCAAGTGGCTCATTGGTCGAGTAACTGCTTAACAGCTACATTTTATGTTTTGGCTTCCTCTTTCAGCAGCCATCCCATAATTTCCTCTCCTTTAGCCATTTATCCTTTGGAGAATCCAGTAATCCCTAAAGAGTATGAGAAATATCTCTTCTGATGCCACAGGCCTCTCTTGTGAGGCTCAGGGCAGGAAGCCTGTGTGTTCGAGAGTATGTGCCTACAGCCTGTGTGGAGAGGCCTCTCTCTAGGGCAGCTGAGGGATCACAGATCTGTGACTTTGTTTTGAGAAGGCAGGTGGGTGAGCACTGAGGGTCTCTACCTGGGGATTGGGGTCAGGTGCCTTGTCCTTGACCTAGGGATGTTCTTATTCCAAGATACTGATATCCTAGCAGGCTGATCGTTCTTCCACTGCTAGGTACACCACAGGTACACCACGGCCCAGCAGTTGCTGTTACAGGTCTTCCTGTGCTGGGGAGCTCCCCGTGTCGGTGTGTGCCTGCAGTTGACATGCCTATCTATCTTGCCTTTACTGAACAAGCACTACCACAAGGGCTCTCCTTCCGCTGTTCTGGGACCATCTCTGCCTTGTGTCGATGGAACTGCTTCTCAGGATGACATCATCCACAGCTCTCCTTGTCCACAAAGCTTTGAGGGATGTGGGAACTCCCCCGAAGTTCTCAGTGTGCCATCCAGGTACAGATGAGTCTTCATGAGAAATGAAGTTAGCCTAGGTCTTTGGGTTCTCTGGTTCTTGTCCCGTGAGGGGAGCCCAATGCTTTAACTTCATTAATTGGAGGTCACCATTACATCCAGAGCTTTGCCTTTCAGCCTAGGACACAGGTAAAGCTGTATCTTGTTGTGAAAACCAAAACAATCTCTGGGAACAATCCTTGTGTCTGGGAACTCTCAGGATCACTGCTATTGGTCCTGTCCTCCCTGATGGAAACCTTCAGGCTCATTTGCATAGAGTGCTCTGTGTTTGCTGGTGGCTGTTACCAGAGTCTCCTTGGCTGTCCCACCTCTTTCTTCTTGGGCTATACTGAGTGTTTGGTCCTTGTCATATGGCTTGTGAGTCTCAGTACAACATGGGATGGCCATGATTCCATGAAGGCTCAGCCATCTCTTAGGAGGTATCTGTCCTAGGGGCAGGTCTCACAGGGATCTCCAGCTGACAGGAACTCTTGTAAGAAAGAGGGGTCAGAGCTGACTCATTAAGGCTCATTTTCATGAGTCTGAGATGTTCCCATTCCAAGTTTCAGAATCCCCTTTAAACCCCCAATTCTCACAAGAACGCTTGCAAGGCTCTGAGTTTTGTCAATTTGCACCTGTGTCAACCCCCCATTCCCCCCACCCCCATCCCTGGCTCCAGGAAACAAGAGATTCTTCAGGGCTGTTGTGGAAGCAATTGTGACTTTCAGAGCATGACCTGAGGTAGGAGTTAATGGGCCTGAGATTGTCATTTTCTCCCTGTTAGCACTCAAGGACACTTAGGAAAATCCATTCCACGCCACGGTCCTTACACTTCGAACCGCTGCTGTGCGCTTGTGTGCAAGGCGGGGGTGGGGGGGTGTTGCTCTGGTTCCCAGGGAGCCAGCTCTGCTTGTCACTTTGTCTCAATTGACCCCAATTGACAGCTTGATTAATTGCGATGCCCTGGCATGCCAGGGGTGGCAAGACTCAAATTTCTCACTGGAAAGGAACTTAGCATCCTGTTTGAGTTTAAGGGCATCTAAATGGCCATCCCAATATCCTGTAAGAATCTCTCCTAGGGACCAGTCTATGGTCATCTAATCAGGAGACAAGCTCCATCCTAGAGGCTATGTTGGGCAGTGTAGCAAGCCACTAATAGAAACCAGAGAGTAGCTATGCCAGGGGACTAAAGGTAGTACCGTAAAAGGGCATATGTGGGTTGGCCTCTAAGCCCATTGAGAAGCTGCAGTTGGGACAACCAGAGTGGGGTGCAGGTCTCTGATTTGAGCATATAAGGCCCATCAGGAAGCTGTGAGTACATGTTGAAGAGAGTCACTAGCAAGCAGGGTATGGCCACGCACTTTCACTTCAGGTCACTTTCTGGGTCAGCAGGTTTGGAGTTCATTCCTGGGTCACAGGAAGGGAAGCAGGACTTGGAGAGAGTCCTGTTTGGTTGCTTGTTTGTTTGTTTGTTTGTTTGAAACAGGGTTTCTCCCTGTAGCCCAGCCTGTCCTGGAACTCACTCTAAAGACAAGGCTGGCCTCAAACTCAGAGATCCACCACCTGCCTCTGTCTTCACGGAATTAAAAGCATACACCACCACCTCTCAGAGGGAGTCCCTTTATGTGGACTCTTGGCCACAGGAAGACGTGTGTGGTTCAGATTATCACCGACCTGAGGATGAGAGCAGAGACATCTTATTTGTAGCCTGTGGTTTGAGAGGTTTCAGGGGATGGTTTTACACTGTGGCTGCTAGGTACAGTCTGCCCTCTGAAGTCATAGGTACTCTGCATCTGTGGCTTCAAACAACTGTGAATAGAATGTATCTGAAAAGACCTGGGAAGGTGACACAGTCAGAAAAGGGATAGATGGCTCTGTAGCCAAGCATGAAGATTTGACTTCAGACCTCCAGCGTCTAGGTAAAAAGCCTGAAACAGCAGTACATGCCTGTAATCCCAGCCCTGGGGAGGCAGAGACAGGCAGATCTCTGAAGGCCACCAGCAAGACAGCCTAGCAAACTGGTAAGCTCCATTTTCAGGGACAAAATACAAGGTAGAGAGTGCTGAGGAGGTCACCTGACATCAGCCTATGGACTCCACGTTTGCTCATATGCGTATGTGCACGTACACCAGACATATGTGAAGAAGGTAAGAACTGGGCCAGCAAAGGCCTCTTCCTTCTTGTCAGTCTCAAATGAGACAGCATGACAGCCACTTGCATGGTGGCTACTTATGGCACGTACTGCAGCTGAACTAGCTATGCCTAAAGGTAACGAAGCACGCATGTGGCTTGTACACGAGGTGACACGAGCATCCCTAGATTTGGATATCCTTGGTCAATCCC
Source organism: Rattus norvegicus (assembly GCF_021556685.1). Taxonomy (NCBI): domain Eukaryota; kingdom Metazoa; phylum Chordata; class Mammalia; order Rodentia; family Muridae; genus Rattus; species Rattus norvegicus. The sequence goes on from NC_141536.1 coordinate 163,198,868, forward strand.
TGTGCACACAGGGGGATAGCTTGGTCTGGATGTGTGCAGCTTGCCACGGTGGGTGTTTGCCACCGCTGAAGTAAAGAAAGCTCGCTTTATGTTTCACTTTTGGGCATGCGTGTGGTGTACTGTGTATGTGCGTGCACGTGTATATGCGTGAGTGCACATGTACATGTTATCGTGTAGACGTGTAGACGTGGGATGGACATTAGGCACTTTTCCTTGGCTTCTCTCTACCTTTATTTTCTGAGACAGAGTCTCTCACTGAACCAGAGCCATCGATTTGGCTAGACCAATGAGCATCAAGGATCTACTTGTCGGTACTGCCCACTCTCCAAAACTGCTGTTACAGGAACACACTACCGTGATCAATTTCCTAGGTGGGTTTGGGGGACCAAACAGGTCTTCGTGCTTGCACAGCGTGCACTGAGCTAGCTCCACAGCCTGCCCCTGCCTTTATGTTTTTAATTTAAATTATTCCCTGTGCAAATACTCAAAACCATATCAAATCATAATGCTTGTCTTAACTATGAAACATAATTTAAAGAGTTCGAGGTAAGTGGCTTCCCCTCCCCCTCCTTCCTTCACTCTTTTCTGCCATTGCCATTCTTGCTCCTTTCTGCAGTTCCAGGGGCTTTTTCCACACCTCCTCTATCATATACTCCTCCCTCTGCCCCTCTTGAAGAGCTTCTATCTCACTGGTTCTCAGTCTCCCTAATGCCGCCACCCTCTAAGAAAGTTTCTCATGTGCTAGTTTCTCATAGTTTCTCAACCATGGAATTAGCTTGTAACTACTTTATAATTCTGCTACTGTTATGCATGCCTGCACACCGGAAGAGGGCGTCCGATGTCATCACAGATGGTTGTGAGCCACCGTGTGGTTGTTGGGAATTGAACTCAGGACCTGTGGAAGAGCAGCCAATGCCCTTAACCTCGGAGCCATCTCTCCAGCCCCTCTCTGCTACTGTTATGAATCTTAATGTAAATATCTAGTATGAGACACCACCCCAAAGGGATGGTGACCCACACACTGAGGACCAATGCGCTCTTTTGTCCCCTTACTGGAGACCATACCGTTCCATCGTACTCTAGCAGAGTCACTGGAAATAAGAGTTAATGTCGGCTGTTTCTCTCATCCCTGGAAAATGTCTCACCCTTCTGCTGGCGCCCAGGTTCTGAGGAGATGCCGTGCCAGTGCGAAAGGTGCCTCACACTCAGTGTGGTCAAATTTCTCAGTCTTTAGAGGCAGAAGTTTGAAGCCGATGTGATTTGGTGTGAGTTAGTGAGGAATTCTCTGTGTTAAGGTTGGGGTTGGGGATAGGGATAGGGTTGGGGATAAGGATAGGACTGGGGTTAGGGTTAGAAATGAGTTGTTCTCCTTAGGGTTAGTGTTCAGGGTGGGGCAAAGGTTAGGCCTCAATTTAGATTTGGCTACTGTCCATATTTAACGTTGGGTTAGGGTTCACTTCACTTTTTATAAGTATAGGTTTATTCCTTTTGCTGTATTGGAGCTTCCATTATTCTCTTTTGAAAGTTCTTTTGTTTTTTGGGAGGAGATCTTCCATTATAGCCCAGACCAACAATGAAATGAAGATCTTCCTGCCTCAGTGCTGGAGTTCATTACCAAGCCCAGTTGTTTCAGAAGCTTGTAAACGCACCCTCTTTTGTAAGGGGTTTTAGCGTCCGTACACATCCATGTGTGTGAATGCAGATTCTCACATGCCATATTGTGCCTGCAGAGGTCAGAGGGCAACCCCGGGCATCAGTCATCACTCTCTGCCTGCCCGAGATAGCGTCTGCTCTTTTCCTCGTTGCATTGGCCGGACTATCCAGCCATCAGCCTTCATGCGGTCATCCTGTCTCTGCCTCCCACCCGGCCACGAGAGTGCGAAGACCACAGATGGGCTACCACACCCGGCTCTACACAGGTTCTTGACCCGGGTGGCTTTAAAATCAGCTCTTCATGCTTGCACAGCAAGCACTTTCACGCAACCAGCCATCTTCCCAGCCATCCATCAGCACTCTTAATTCCCACTTTCCTTTTCCTGTTTTTCCCGAATTCTGATGTCACAAATGTCAGATCCTTTTTGGTCTCCTGGGTCCCTGACACTCTTCTCTCGTCTCTGTTTCCTTCTGTGTTTCTTTGTGTTGTCTGGAGAGGTTAGCCTTGATTATTCCTTTTTCAGAGCTGTAGTTCCCCTTGTTGCTGCTGCTCCCTTCTGTTTCCCGGTGAGCCCTGTACTGAGTATTGAAATGTTTGGTTAAGAACATTTCCCTCGGGGTTGGGGATTTAGCTCAGTGGTAGAGTGCTTGCCTAGGAAGCACAAGGCCCTGGGTTCGATCCCCAGCTCTGGGGAAAAAAAAAAAAAAGAACATTTCCCTCCTTGCTCCCCCTTCTTAAATAACTGTTTTGAAAATCTTTGATTTCTTTGCCAGTCTTCCCATTTTCCATGTGCTCAAGATTTATCTGCAAATGCTCACCAAAGCAGTCTACCACAGTTGGCTTTCTGTTGGCCAGATAACTGATGTCTTTGTTGTTGGTTTCTCTGGATCTCTGATCCCAACCTCTTGGAGGTCTTCCTGGATCTTGATATGACTCATACTTTGCTGGGCATTTTGGGGAATTCTACTGTGAGAGTCTGAATCCATTGAGCCCCCTGTTGGAGCTGGCAGGACGGCCACGTTCCATTGTGGACTTGGTTAGATCACGAAACACTCGAGATGAAGAGAAAGTTCCTTTGGGTACATCTGTGAGGATGGAAAACGAGACTGTCCTGAATATGGGGATCACTGTCCTCTGGGCTGAGGACCCAGAGGCAGAAAGCCTTGTCCTTGTCCCATGTGACCTCCTCTGACAGTGCAAACATAAGGCACACCCACCAATGGAGTTATACAGAACAATGAAAAGAAGGCCATTGAAGCACACTGTGGAGGTCACTGAAGCACACTATGGTGTGGACGAGTCTCAGATACATTGTCTCCAACACCAGACTCAGGATCGAACATGCTACTCTGTCCACACTTCCGTTACATGGTAGTCTAGAAAAGGCAAACTTTGGGCCTAGAATCAGATCTTAGGTCACCAGGTTTTTGTGGTGGGAGGAGGAAGCTTGCCACAACATAGTCTGGGGAACCTTGGGGGAGTGTTCTACTTCGAGTCATTATGTTGGAGGTTACACTATTATACCTACATCTCAAAATGTATAGAAACGTACCCCAGAAAAGATATGTACTTTGTAGTATATATGTGGCGCTTAATTAAAGACCAGCTCTTTGTGGGGATAGGCTAATGTTAGTATGTATATGCATGGTGCTTAATTAAATACCAGCCCTCTGTGGGGATGGGGAGCTCTGAGGGGCTGCTGCTTGTCCCTGCTTTGTCATTTGCAGCCAAAGGATCCTGGTTTCAGCTTCGCAGATGTAAACCCTCATCTCCCATGATGCACTTCTGTGTTGCTTGTTTATCACAGACACAGTATTTGTGCAGGATATGCCTATTGCAATCTATGTTTCCCGAGTGGACAGCTAACGTGGTAGTGTACTGCCTACTTTCAAGTCATCGTGGCAAAAGTAACTTAGGGGAGAAAGGGTTTATTTTAGATCTGTGCTTGAGGGCTCCATAAATCATGTAAGGTGCCGCAGGGTGAAAGGGGGAGCAGCCGCTCGCTCACATCTGGATGGGTCAGGAAGCAGAGATAAATGAACGCTATTGTTTATCTTTCTCTCCCTCTCCCTCTCCCTCTCCCTCTCCCCCCCTCTCCCTCTCCCCCCCTCCCTCCCCCCCTCTCTCTTCCCTTTTTATCCAGTTCTGGGATGCTGGGCTTCCTGCTTTTGGGGTACGCCCAGAGATATGTCTCTTAGGTGACTCTGAGCCCAGCCAGATTGGCCATGAAGGTTAACCACCCAAGCCATAGTTCCTAGCTACCCATGTAGCCAAGAGCACCCCAAGCCAGGAGCGTCTGGCCTTTTGGCCACCCAAAGCCCAGGATAACAGTCACGCAGCCCCAATTCACTTAACCTATCATGAGACTTGTTTTGTTTTAACTCGATTGCCCAGTTTTCTAGCACAAACTTTGTAAATGACAGAACGGGCCTAGAGAAACCAATTTTTTTTTTCTTAATCCAATCAAGGTGACCTTGGAAATTAGCCGTCACAAGGGGAGGGGGAGTTTAACTCGTAAAAAGTTGACTCACATGGGCTCTGGGGACTCTACTATCTTGCTTTGAACTCAGCATGCTATCTGTTTGCTGCTTTCCTGGCAAATTATTGTAATCATATAAAACAATAACCATCACCAGTGCAGCGTTCAGAATTGCATTATCTCCCTTCCCAGCCGCTCTGTTTATAACCTAAGGCAACCGGAGCAGCATTATTTCATCCGACATGTTCTAGGGTACAGGAAGCATGGACAGCCTCCAGCTACCCTTGGGGACTGTGAGGCTTGGTGTTCACGTAAGAGCAGCCCTGGCTGGTGGTTTGGGTCTCAGCACCATCTTCCAGGGAGTAGGAAGGCTTAAGACCTTCCTTCTCTCTCTACTTGGCACATAGAACAGCTACCCAAGCCTGCGGCCAGTCCTTTCCCTTGTTATGGAGCAGAGCACAGTCTCCAGTATCTGTCATGGGCCATTTTGTACATGGAATGATTCTTTCTTTTCTCTTCCTTCTTCTCCTCTTTGTCTTCCTCTTCCTCTTCTTCCTCCTCCTCCTCCTCTTCTTCTAATCCAATGGCCCACAGAAGATAAAAGACTTGCCCAGAAAGAATCACAAAATATTGTCAAGCATCTATAAATGCAGGTCCTTTAACTTTGAGGGAGAGGCCTTAGGGCCAAGAATATGGCAAAATAGAACAGCACTTGCCTAGAATGTGTGAAGGCCTGAAATCCCCAGGACATGAGAAATGCATCTATGTCTCAAACACGAGAGATGTGCTCCTGGATCAGGGCTTTTGCACTGTCTGATTGGTTTGGGTCTTTTGATTGTCTTTCCCCTTCCCCTAGATACCCATGTGTTTTCTACCAGGTTTGTTTCAACCTTCTCTGTGAGGCTCTCCCTGCCCATCCCACTTAAAATGGCCACCCTGAAACGTTCCAGGAGAGTCCCCGACTTGATCAAATAAAATGAGCAGTGCCTGAGGAGCTATATCCAAGGTTGACTTCTGGCCCCCATGTGTGCGCCCTTACACCTGCATGCACACACACACACACACACACACACACACACACACACACACACACACACACACACACCACTACCACCACTACCCCCCCCCTCAAATAAAAAAATTGATATAAGTGGTTAAGCTGGATGGAGATAAGAAACCAAGAAAGAGAACTTTCATGATTTTAAATGCATATGAGTGGAATGCCCAAGGCTCTTTAGAGAGGCAGATGGGAAGCTCAGGCTACCACACTGGCTTGAGGCTCCCATGGGCAGAAGGAACTCTGGTTGGGCTCGTGCTGTGTATGGACCTCGGGATGGCTGAAGAAATGTGCACCTTGCCATCTCCCAGAGTCCAAGGGCCTCTCAGACCCGATGGCATCTTTCAACATCCATCAGTTCATGACCTGTTCTAGCAATGCATCCTGGGAAAGTGGGTGTCATTTGGGGCCAGCTGGTCATAAGGCAAAGACATCCTTAGTTCAAATGGCCCTTTAATGCTCTTCAGGAGACTATCTTCATGCAATTCCTCTGGACCTTGCTGTCCAACAAACATCCCTAAACATGGCCGTGTAGATTGACCACCTTGTGTTTGGCCTGTGAATCTGTGCAGTTTAAACTAGATTCCCCGTAGTGTTTTTCTTGTTTTGCTGGCTTATGGATATGTCTGAGTTTGAGAGCATGTCTGCCGGGGTTCCACATGATCACTTACCACCCAGTACACTAGCCTGGGCTAGTTCTCATGGCCAAGGCAGGCAGGATACTATAAGCATCTTGAGTCCTGGGCACAGTACCATGGTGCTCATAGATCATCCAATACTGAGAAATGGTTGAAAGAACCACCATGCCTGTATGCCAGAAATAGCCAGGCTGAACCCACTCAGGGAGCCTTGGCTGGGATCTCTTTTCCTTCAGCTCTGTGCTTACTGCCTGCTGACTAGGGAAGTACCCAGTGGAAATGGCTGTCTCCTTTTTTTGTGCAACCCACGGATGAATTCTGGGCAATTCAGTTTGCATTGTTGCTGTACAATGCGTTTGGGAGTTCCGGGAATACAGAGATGAGAACTGTGTGTCTCCATTCAGGTAGAGGAACTCCAGCCTCAAGGTGATCATGGTAAAACTGAATTTTCTGGGGAAAGCAAATGTGTGAATAGTTTTCAGCAGACTACTCTCATTTGACTGTGATGGAGACTACGAGAGATCCAGAAGCCTCTGGAAACTTACTGAGCCATGCAAGTTTGTCATGGATTGTCCAAGTTACTTGTCTCTTTGCAGCAACAAAATGACTGACAGAAGAAACTTCAAGTCCCCTGAATTTGAAGGGATACAGCCCATCATGATAGGGAAGGCATGGCAGCAGGAATGTGAGGAATCTGGTCACATTGTATCCACATCTAGAAGGTGGGACAGCTGGCTACATTGTATTCACAATTAGGAAATGAGGCACCTGATCCCCTTGTATTCAAAGTTAGAAAGTGGAACCAGCTGGTCACACTGTACCCACAGCCACGAAGTAAACAGAGGGTTGCTGGGATTGCTTTCTCCTTTCTATGCAGTTTGACACCCCATCCCTTGAGAATTGCCACACTCACATTCAGGGCAGGTCTTCTCATCTCAGTTAACCAAATCTAGACAATCTCCACAGAGTGGCCAGAGGTTTATCTCCTAAGTGGTTCTAGAATTTGTCAAGTTGATGAGCACCCTGAGTGAGCAGAGGGTAAACCTGGGATTCAGATTTAGTTCTCTCTCTCTCTCTCTCTCTCTCTCTCTCTCTCTCTCTCTCTCTCCCCCCCCCCCCCCCAAGGCAAAGCCAGTCAGACGTCAGGTTTTCTCTCTGGAGCATCTGCAACCTATTGCTCGTCTTCACAGGAGCCGTGCCATTTGTATATGAAAATTAGTGGATAGCATGAATCGTTTTGTGCTTGGACTCACTCATGCTTTCTGCACATTGTCTCTTTGTAAACTCTCTCTTGGCCTGCCCAGTTATCCTAATTTATTTAAGCAAAACATAATTTCATCACCAAATGGAATTAATTTAGGTGAAACTCTACTCTAACTAACAAGCAATTGAGCCTGGCAGGTCCTGGGCATCCTTGGAGATGGGCTCTTTTGTTCAGGGGATGGAACACAGGACCAGGAAATTCCGCCCTTGTATAGACCCTCTACATCCTTTGTGACCATGACAAAAGTTGCAGAGACCCCTTTTCTGTCAGAAAATTCACACACACATCTAATTTAAATAGTAAATTCACTGTGGGCCCTGGAAGGCCAGACATCTGTGCACACACAGGCATGCATGCATGCACGCACACACACACCAGCACACAGAGAAGAGACATGTGCTCATGAGTGATTCAGAGCTTGGTGTTTGTCCAGAGAGGGCCTAGTTAAGGCGTGCAGATGCTTAGAGGGTACCAGGGCTAAGAAAGGGTGTTGTCATCTCAGAACCATGATTAGAATGGGAAGGGACCTCCTGGGAGAAGTGTGGCCTCTAGTAGGGGCCAGAGGCAATCAGAGCCAATACCTACCTTTCTCCTTTTTATCTGTAGTGTCTCCCATAGAGAAAAGCCATCTGGTGCCAGAGGACTGACTGGGAAGCCATTGCTACTGTCCTGAGTATTCAGGGAAGGGAGGACACTGGTTAGGATTTAAATTAGAGAAGTCACAAGAGTTCCAACCACAACCTGTGGCCACTAATACACACACTGCAAAACAATCTAGAAGCTATGTGTTTCTTTTAATGGTCCCTACACTGACAAAGCACAGTATTGTGGGACACCTGCCTGTTGTTGGTAGTGAGGATGGCCTTCTGTTCATGGGTAACTCCCCTAAACATTACTTGGATTTTTTTTTAAAGGTAGCTGATACTCACTTTTAGAGCAGTTTTAGACCAATTAGTGACCAGAAGCTTGGGTAATGGCTCCATCTGTGATGTACTTATTTAAAAGGCCAGAGGACTTGATTTTGAATCCTTAGGACTCATGTATGAAACTGCGTGTGCCAGTACATGTTGGAGACCCTTGTAATCCTTCTAGAGGAGAGTACATGGGTAATCACTGTACAGGCATACCCTATGTAGCCCAGGCTGGCCTCAAGCTAGAAGCATCCCTTATACCTTAATCTCAGTACTGAGGTCATGAGCAAGAGTCACAATGCCTACCTCTCTTTACATGTGTGTACATGTGTACCTATATGTGTGTGTACATGCATGTGTGTGTAAACATGTATGTGTGTGACCATGCATATACATGTGCATGAGGGAACAGACAGATCCCTGAGGCTCCACAGTCACTTAGCCTAATGGCACAAGTGAGCTCCAAGGTCAAATAAGTGACTCTGCCTCCAGAACTAAAGTGGAGAGTGATTGAGAAAGATGCCTGCCCTCTGCATGTAAACCTACAAACACATGTGCATATGCACATACACATCTACACAGATACATGTGCATATGCACATGCAAACTATGTACATGTATACCCACAGACACATGTGCATATGCACACCTACACAGACACATGTACATATGCACATGCAAACTTATACATGTATAACCAAGACACATGTGCATATGCACATACACACCTACATAGACACATGTGCATATGTACATGCAAGCTATGTACATGTATACCCACAGACACATGTGCATATGCACATGCACACCTACACAGACACATGTGCATATGCACATGCACACCTACATAGACACATGTGCATATGCACACCTATACAGACACATGTACATATGCACATGCAAACTATATACATGTATAACCACAGACACATGTGCATATGTACATGGACACACACACCTACACAGTGCACTGTGTCCAGTGAGCTCCAGTGATCCTCCTGTCTTCCCCACCAGCCCCAGTGTTGGAATTTCAGGAGGACTCCTCCACGCCTCTCTTTACATGGCTTCTGGGAATTCAAACTCAGGTTCTCATGCTGGCAACACTAAAAGCTTTATCCACTGAGCCACCTCCCCATATCCTGGGTTTTGACAATAGTCTACTGCCTGCTACCCCCGGACAGTATCACACAGGATGGATTCACGGCTGCAAGTGTCCTTTGGGCTGTGCCTGTTTACCCCTTCCTCCCCTACAACCTGTGGCACTCACAGACTTTATTGTTCCACATTTTATTTGTTCTAGAGTGTCCAAGGCTGGAGTGACACAGGAAGCAGCCTGCAGAGAGTGGCTTCTTTCACTTAGCAGTGTGCACTGAAGGTTCCCTGTGTCTCTTGGTGGCTTAACTGCCCATGTCTTTTTATTTCTGAATAATTCTCAGTTGTCTGACTGTGTCCGTGTTTGTTTATTCTTTAGAATACTAAAGGACGTCTCAGTCACTTCTCTGTTTTCACTGTGACATTAATAATTAATAAGCTGACATTAATCATCTGTGTGCAAGTTCTTGTGTTTCTAGGCCATCGTAGAACGATGACTTCTTGCTTTTGAGAGTCACAGGAGAGGATGTGCAGCACACAAGGGTCACAATATGTCCTCACTCTCATGTATCCCATTCCCTCTTAAAATGAGTTTTCCAAACCCCCCCTCCAAAAGGAAGGAGGGAGAATTATGCAGGAATGGAAAGATATTAAAGCCTAGAGTCCACGCTGGGTGGCCAAGCTGGTGACTGTGGCACACGATGGACTGAAATTAGGCAACACTGTCATGGAAGTCAGTGCTTCTGCATCCGACCCACTGGTGCCTCCGAGGGTCCCTCCACTGCTCCCTCATGTATCTCATCTTGGATGTGAATTTTGCAAACTCATCTGGGTTTTGTATTACCTCTCTACCCTGGCCCCTTGAGGGACTGGCTGTTCTTGCTATCGAACACTTCGAAAATCACTATTGCTACCTTTGTACTACGTGTCTTCCTTGGATCACCTCTCTTCCATAAAGTCTTTGTGTACACATGCGTATCCATAAAGCCAAACATCTGTACTGGAGAATGGGACGTTCAATGGGCGGTGGCACACATCTGGCAGGACAGGAGCAGGGGCCCAGTTTTCTCCATGACAGCCCTTGAGGGATCATTTGACATTGGGTCTATGTGACTGGGAACTCTAGACTATGCTCCTCCTTCCTGTATCATCCACTCTATCCTCCTGTCAGTCCAAAGAGGGACAGCACAACTAGCCCTTCCTCCATTAAAATCAGCCGTGCCCATAGAGTTTACCCTGAACAAAAGTGGCAGTCTCCCTATAGAAGGGTATCATTTGTTTGGTCCCAGCAGGGATCAGCTATGATTACAGATCAGGTTCAGACAGCCAAGCTGTAAGGGTGGCAGGTGGATATGCCCTGTTTCTAAGGGCTGAGCCTCCAACCCACGACAATCGGTTCTGGCTGTGATTTTGTTCTCCCCAGTAATAGGCTTGTTGCTGGAGCCACCTGTCACTGGGCTTCATCTCCGCTGCTACCTGCTGCGACTCCTCCCTCACGTAGCATCTTCCTCCTCTGCAGGGATATAGCTCCGTAGGAGGACATGAGGGTTTCTGGTTGCTCCCTTCAGGACACTTGCTTTTTTGCAGACTGCCTGGCATGGGGTCCCATTTACCTCTCCCTCAACTCCCCATGAGGCAGGCTGAGGTGGGAAGTACTCCTCCCTTCCTTCTGGCTCCCCTCCCTTCCACTTCCTCCCCACCCACCTACTGGGACTATCAGAGAAGTGCTCCTAGCTCAGACTCTGCTCATTACACTTCCTTCCTTAGAATCTAGGCTCAGAACTCAGATGTCTTGACTCTGATTCTGCAGCGGGGACTTCAACAGTAGCCTTACCCATCAACCCTCAGACACCATTTCAGAACCAACTGGGGTATCCTTCCCTGCAAGGCCCCCCAGAACACCAGACAGAGCCTGTGGTAGTACTCAGGTGTCAGGAGACAATGTCTTCCACGGCAGTCTGAGGCAGTCAACCCCAGATTTGCTGGCGGTCCCTGTGCCCATGGCTGGACCTAAGGGGTGACACACAGCAACTTGGCAGTGTACTCCACTAAAGCCTCCCTAATTACCTCTCCCTGGGAGCCGCACTGGAGCCACATCCTGTGAATGGAGGGTGAGAGGTGAATGAATGCTGAGGGATGGAGGAGAGGCAGGGGTGGGAAGAGCCACTGGGCAATAGTTCCAAAAATTCTATTATTTTTTGATACTATTATTGAAAACTTAGATGAATCCAGCTCTTCTCCATGCTAGATGCAGACAAATTTTCTTTTCACATAAATTGTTTCACCTACCAGTCCTGGTGGTACGCAGCAGTAAACCCCATATCCAGAGTTCTGAGACTGGAGGATAGCAAATTTCAGACCAGCCTGGACACCTCAGCAAGACCTTAACTCAACAAGAACAAAGAAAAAGAAGCAAGGACGCAAGGGAGAAAAGAATTTAAGTTGGGCGTGGTGGTACATGTCTGTAACTCCAGCAATCAGGAGACTGAGGCAGGGGGATTGCTATATATTCAAAGTCAGATGGAGGACATTATCTTAAACAAAACAAAACAGAGCAAAATGAAACAAAACTTGATGAACCAACGAGTTTATTGGGGTCATAGTAACACAGTGACAAAGTGACGTTACCTGACAGCCCACCCCAGCATGGGTAATGAACTGGTAAAGCAGGAGCTCACACACCTTGCGGGCATCTCCACCAAAGAGTCTCCTCTCCCAGCTCCTATACTGTGTGTAGAACTTGAAGGCAGGTCCTGCCACTTCCCCAGTCTTGAGTCTAAGGAACCTCCTTCCTTCTTGTGAGAGAGAGAGAGTTCGAATTTAGAGGAAATAGTCACACACTACTACCAAACTCTGTTCTGTGGAGGCCTCATGGAGTCACCCTTACAAGGACTCTACTCTCAGCTCACTGTCCTTACTGTGCCATACTAGTGAGTGGGAAACTATCCCATTGGCCTTTTCTTTCCAAACGTGTTTTGAGGTAGGGCCTTCCTAGGTAGCTTAGATGAACCTCAATCTTGAGACCCTCTCATCTCTGCCTCTCTCCAATGTCCTTGTTTATTTAATTACATTTATTCATTTGTGTATGTGTGGACGTCTGTGTGTGTGTGTGTGTGTATGTGTGTGAGAGAGAGACAGAGAGAGACAGAGAGACAGAGAGACAGAGAGTCAGAGACAAAGAGAGAGACAGAAACAGAGACAGAGAGACAGAGACACAGAAGGAGACAGAGACAGAGACAGAGAGACAGGGAGACAGAGAGAGAAGAGACAGAGAAGAGACAGAGAGACAGAGAAGAGACAGAGAGACAGAGACAGAGACAGGGAGACAGAGACAAAGAAACAGAGAGACAGAGACAGAGACAGGGAGACAGAGAGACAGAGACAAAGAAACAGAGAGACAGAGACAGAGACATGTGCATATATGGAGGTCAGAGGACTATTTGTTGGAGTCAGTTCTCTTCTTCTACATGTCAGCCCCAGGGATGAAATTCAGGTTGTCTGCCTTGGCAGCAAGGGCCCTTAGCCACTGAGCCACCTTTTAGGTCCTGCTCATTTTAGAGTTGAGTTATTTGGATTCTTGTCATTGAGTTCTAAAGAGTTCTGTGTGTGTGTGTGTGTGTGTGTAGTGTGTGTGTGTGTGTGTGTGTGTGTGTGCATGTTTGTGATCACATGTATGGATGCGTGGGAAGGTCAGAGGTCAACTCTGAGTGTCTTCCTGGAGCTCTCTCTGCTTATTAACTTTTATTACTTTGAAGTCTTTAATTTTTTTTATTTATTATTACTATGCGAGTGCTAGTGTGTATGAGTGCGTGCATGTGAGTGCTTGTCTGGCAGTGAATGGTGTGCATATTCCACAGTGTTAGGCCGGAAGACAACGGTGTGAAGCCAATTCTTTCCTTCCACCTCTATGTGGGCTCTGGGGTTCGAAGCTAAGTCGTGGGACTTGTGCAGCAAGCACCTTTACCTTCTGAACAGCATTGCCGGCCCCTCAGCTTTATTACGACAGACAGAGCCTCTCGCTGATGCTGGAGCTCACTGATTTAACTAGAGTGGCTAGGCATCATGCTCTGGGGATCTGTCTGTCTCAGCCTCCCCAGCACTGGGGCTACAGACATGCTTTCCTGCACCTGGATTTCACATAGGCCCTGGGGATCCAAACCCAGGTCTCTATGCCTGTATGGCAGATACCTAAGACCTGGTCTCACGTCCTTCGTTCCATCAGATCTTATGCTTCCTCCCACCGTGTGGCTCTTCACTCTTGATAGTGTTCTGAACGCTGATGAGTCCATTTTTTCTACTTTTCCCTTTACTGGCTGTGCCTTTGGCATGCGTCTTGGAGTCACTGCCAAATCAAAGTCCAGGTTTAACTATGTCTTCTGAGAGTCTTAGATCTTTTGATCTTTCATTTATGTCTTTGATCTATTTTGAATTATTCTTTTGCATATTGCATGAAGCAGAGGCCAACTTTAATCTTTTGTAAGCGCACATACACAACACACACACAACACATACATATATACACATATACACAATATACACACATACACACATACACAACACACACATACAACACACATACATATATACACATATACACAATATACACACATACACACATACACAACACACACATACATATACACACATACACAACACACACACAACACATACATATATACACATATACACAATATACACACATACACACATACACAACACACACATACATATACACACATACACAACACACACACACAACACATACATATATACACATATACACATATACACAATATACACACGTACACACATATACAACACACACATACATATACACATACATATATACACATATACACAATATACACACATACACAACACACACATACATATACACACATACACAACACACACACACAACACATACATATATACACATATACACATATACACAATATACACACGTACACACATATACAACACACACATACATATACACATACATATATACACATATACACAATATACACACATACACAACACACACATACATATACACACATACACAACACACACACAACACATACATATATACACATATACACAATATACACACATACACACATACACAACACACACATACATATACACACATACACAACACACACACAACACATACATATATACACATATACACAATATACACACGTACACACATATACAACACACACATACATATACACACATACACAACACACACACAACACATACATATATACACATATACACAATATACACACATACACACATACACAACACACACATACATATACACACATACACAACACACACACACAACACATACATATATACACATATACACAATATACACACGTACACACATACACAACACACATACATATACACACATACACAACACACACATACAACACATACATATATACACATATACACAATATACACACATACACACATACACAACACACACATACAACACACATACATATATACACATATACACAATATACACACATACACACATACACAACACACACATACATATACACACATACACAACACACACAACACATACATATATACACATATACACAATATACACACATACACACATACACAACACACACATACATATACACACATACACAACACACACACACACACACACACACGTAAGGCCTCATGCTGTAAAACTTAATAGCTAAAAGGGCTTGGTACAAAAGTCTGGTGTCATAAGTTCAAGACTCACATAAAAGCAGAAAGACAATTGATTCTACAAAGTTGTCCTCTGAGCTCTATGTGCCCACACACACATCACACACACGTAGTAATAATAGTTTTTTAAAAGAGAATATATATAATTGTAGTATCTTTTCTTTCAACATAATTTATTTCGTAGTCTATTTATAAAGCTTCCTTTTTCTTTTTCAACTTCTTAAAACAGGGCATTGCTACGTAGCCCAGGCTGGCTTGTAACTCCTGCTTCGGCCCCCAAATGCTGGGATTACAGGCACGAACCACTGCATCTAGCACAATTTGATCAGAAGTGAGGCAGTGTTTTACAACTGGCTCACAAACTTGCTGGAAAATCTAACGTCAGCTTCCTTGAGTCAGTGTTTCCTCGCAGTGGCCTTGTTATCCCAGCGCAATGATGCTGGGGGTGCGGGGCAGGAGTGGGGGATTGAGAGGGACTGGTGAAGACTGGGGTTTTCAGTTTCCTTGAGGAACTGTCCGTGGGTCGTACGACGCTCATACAAGCTTAGGTGGGTGATGGTGTCACCAGCCTACCTAACATGTCCCTCCATCATCTGAGTTTCCCTTCATGATTTCAAGAACGAGTGTAGCCTGCTAATGGTTTATCTGCTTCTCCCGGCCTATCAGAAACTGACTTAATCTCAACTGTATGAGACAGGGATTTATGTAGAGGCCTAGGCTTCATCCTGAAGTTGGACGACTACTCCATGGAATGATATGACACCAAACACAGGGTTCCTGTTTACATTTGAACCTGACAAGGTCGTAATGTCTTAGCATAAACAACACCCTTTGGGCGCAGGGACAAGCTTGTACTATGAGAACTCACCATGCGGTATTTGGGCCATGCTTCCATGAGTTCAAAGTATGGTGTGTAATTTTTCTGAAATTCAAGTTTGCCCCTCAGCCCTGCGTTTTAGTCTCCTAATCCAGGAAGCCCCACCCTGACCCCACCCCACCAAGTTCTTACTGTAGTCCTCCTGGTGGAAGGCTCAGAGCCTCAGAGTGAGAAGGGCCTTACTCCGGAGATCTCGTAGATCTAGAAATGGCATCATAGGCAAGAAAGGGATTTGAACTTTTGGAGTAGATATTGTGAATGGTAGCCACCTCAGCGGGGTGCTCACCTGTGCTCGTGTAGGTGTGTGTGACTGCATAGGTATGTGTGTATGTAGGGGGGTGTGTAACACTCTGTATGTAGGGGTGTGTGTAACACTCTGTATGTAGGGGTGTGCATGTGTGGCGCTGAGTATTCAATCGAGAGCCCTGTTGCATGCTAGTCAAGTATTCTCTTACTGAGATACATCCCTAGATGTTTTTTAATGTTTTATTTTGAGACAGGCTCTCACTCTGTCATCGAAGCAGGGCTAGAACTTGTGATCCTCCTGTCTCAGTCCTTTGAGTAGCTAGGTTTACAGTTTGGCAACACCATACCTTTCTAAACTTGAGGACAAGAGTCCTGGAAGATTGTGGTTGGGGTTCACAGAGGGTACCACAATACCTTCTAGTGGGAAGAAGAGAGACCCCATGGTAAAGTGTGGTTCTCTCCCACAGGTTGACATAATCCTGGACTACACAAATGATGAGGAATGGAGACTTCAGAACCTACTCACCCTCCCCCGTCGTCCACGGATCAGCAAGCCTCTGTACCTGGCATTCCAGGGGGCCCAGGTGGGCAGGCCTCACCTCGCCTGACCCTGGGACCTGTCATCCTGCCACCGGAGCAGGGCCTGGCCCCAACTGTGTTCTTGAAGGCCTTGCCTGTCCCATTATACCACACGGTACCTCCCGGGGGGCTCCAGCCACGTGCACCCCTGGTAACAGGCAGCCTGGAGGGGGCTAGCGTACCCTTCATCCTCAGTCCCTTGCTGCAGCCTGAAGGGCCCAGTGCCACCCAGGTGGGCAAGCCAGCTACCCCAGCTCTGACTGTGAACATCGTAGGCACACTGCCTGTACTCTCCCCAGGTGTGGGGTCCGCACTGGTCAGCACAGGCAGGGTAAAGAGTACTGGTAAGTACCTGTGCCCACACTGTGGCCGGGACTGCTTGAAGCCCAGTGTGCTGGAGAAACACATCCGGTCCCACACAGGCGAGAGGCCCTTCCCGTGCCCCACCTGCGGCATCGCCTTTAAGACCCAGAGCAACCTGTATAAACACAGGCGGACACAAACACATCTCAACAACTCCCGCTTGTCCTTGGAGTCTGAGGGGAGTGGGAGCAGCCTTCTGGAGGAGGGAGACAGGCCCGGAGAGACTGCCTCAGTGGATAGTCGTGGAGATGAAGGAGCTCCAGAGAGAGCCCTTTCTCCAAGTGTCCACCCTACCCTTGCTGCTCAGAACAGGGAAAGGAAGGTGGACTCTCTCGGGGCCACCCTTTCTCACAGGGAGGCCTCTGTGGATCAGACCCAGATGGTATCACCTGAGTTTCCACTAGCCAGCCCACAGCCTAGACGGAAGCTGCCAGAACCAAAGCCAGGCTTCGTGCAGCGACAGCAGGAGACCTGTTCAGAGAAGCCTTGGGACCCCAGGGCCTTGGAGGGCCAGCTGAGGAAGTGTGAGAGCACAGACTCTGGCTACCTGTCACGCTCAGACAGTGTGGAGCAGCCCCCTGTTGCCTCTAGCCCCTTGCATAGCCTATCGGAGCACAGCGCGGAGTCGGAGGGGGAAGGAGGCCCTGGCTGTTCCTCCTCAGGCAACAGGGCGGAACAGGGAACACCAGGACCCAGCCTGGAGATAGAGAAGAAGAAGCTGGAGGAACGAATTGCCCTGCTCATCTCTCACAACCAGGCAGTAGTGGACGACCCACAGTTGGACCATGTGCGGCCCCGCAAGACTGTGCTATCTAAGCAGGGCAGCATCGACTTGCCCATGCCATATACATACAAGGATTCCTTCCACTTTGACATCCGGGCGCTGGAGCCCAGCCGCAGAAGGGTTGCCCTCAGTCCGGCCCTCTCCACCTTCACACCCCTGGAAAAGGCCAGGCCTCTTTTTTTCCACTCAGTCCCCACGCAGCTCTCCACCACAGTGGAGTGTGTCCCTGTCACCAGAAGCAACTCGCTGCCTTTTGTCGAGGGTTCTAAGTTGTGGCCAGAGCCACCACGGGACTCACAGGACGCTGTTCCAGGGGTGCAGAAGGCCCTGAGCCCCAGGCTCACCTCAGCCCGGCTGGGGTGCCGCCCAGGACTGACCTTGGCAAGCATCCCCAGTGGTCACCCCCGGGCCCTGGTGAGACAGGCTGCTGTGGAGGACCTGCCATGTACGCCCACTGGAGACCCCTCCGCTGTAGCTGAGGACCCGGATGGAAAGAGAGCTGTGGCAAAGGAAGGTGTGGCGTACAAGGGCAGAGCCAGTAAAAAGTGTAGCCAGAGGAAGCAAAGGATGTTCTCCCAGGAGAAATGGCAAGTATATGGAAATGAGACCTTCAAGAGGATATACCAGAAAATGAAGACCAACCACCAGGGAAGACAGAAACACAGAGAGGTGAAGCCGGCCCAAGGGACAGAACTGGGCCTTCCTCCTCCTCAGGAACAGATAGGAGGGAGTGACGATGCAGGCCTGTCTCAAGACAATAGGATCCCTATCCTTGGAGACACTACAGCGGGGGCTAAGCCGGGGTCTTGGAGAAGTCGGCCGTCCCTGGAAGACTCACTGGAGGCTGAGTCTCTTAAGCAGCTGAAGGCGGTGGCCAGAGTCAAGTCATCTCCTACCCTTGGCAGCACAGATGGCCTCTGCTTGAGTGGCAAGAGCCCTTTGCTCTCTCCAAGTGGGAAATTGGACCTGGGACACCAGCTGCCTCCAATGCCTGGGCCTTGCCAAGGAAGAGACTTAGAAGCTCCTGAGACAGCTTCACCAGACCCAAGTGGTGAGGTTATAAAAGAAACCAGCCCTGGGGTCCAAACTGTCCTCAGGCGGTCCAGTGGTGGGTCTGTGGCTCCACAGCTTGCAGAAGACAAGTTACCCTCAGAGAGAAAGAGACTGAAGGTGGAGGGGCTGGACCATCAGGAGCAGCCAGGGCCTCTGGAAACTGAGACCTCAGGAGGCTCTGTGCAGGCTGACCCCCAGCCATCCCAGAAACAGGACAGTGACCCTCGGGAAGTGCTGGGTTGCTCAAATAAGAGTATCCTGCATGTGTCCACAGCCCCAGAGCCCTCAGATGTCTCTTCAGCTGCTTCTGCTGTTGCCCTGAGATGTTTAGGGCTAGAAGACCAGGATTCCCTATTGCCTTCTGTATCCAGGACTCCTGGACTTCATTCCCTGCTGCCTGCCCAGCTCCAGGATCCTGGTGTCCCTACTGCTCAGTCAGGTGTATCCTTTGCTCCCAAGTACCTCCTCAGGTTACCTCAAGGAGAAAACCCCTTATCTCTGGTTGCTCCAGGGTCTGGAAAAGGCTCAGACTCTCTGTGTACAAGTACACAGCCTGTAGAACAGGCCCTTCTTGTTGGATCAGAACTGGGAATGCTCCAGCCACCTGGAGCATATTCAGGCTCAGGTGAGGCAGGGGGCAGCCCTAAGGACCCTAGCTGGTCCAAGTCAAGGGATGAAAAAGAAGAGGCACAGACAGGAAGAGAGAAAAGAGACAGGACCAGCGACAGCATCCGAGGGACTAGACGCTCTCCTGACCCCAGAACCAGCACCATCCAGGAGATAGCCTCCATTCTGTCTACCCACACCTGTGACATTCACGTGGCCCAGGGGGTAGTGAGTAAGGCCCATGCCATTCCTTGCCTCTGCACAGACAGCCCGCCAGCAAGAGCTAGGACATGTGGGAATCTCTTAAACCCTTGGACACCATCTCAGAAGCTGGGGACGCCTCCTAAGAATGCCGCAGAAGGTCCTCCTTTAGAAACCAAGGAAGGGCTGCCCACCTGCTTTCTATCCCAAGCATACTATTTCCTTACAACTTTCACAAAGCCCCAGGCTATTTCCCTGAACCAGCAGAAACTGGCCTTGTCACACAGCTTAGGAAACCCCAGGAGCGGTGAGGCCACAAGCTCCTTCCCGTCACTTAAGGCTGAGCCCCAGCTCACATGGTGTTGCTTAAGTCGAAGCCTGCCCCTGCCTGCAGAGCAGCAGAGGGCAGCTCCTGGACACTTGGCTTCATCCCTGCCTAATAGAAACCTCCAGGGTGACAGTAACAAAACATTGCCTGAGAGCAGTAGAGGAAGGACCCAGACGGGCCGAGGAGGAGAAGGATCTACGCAGACACCTGAGGTAACACCAGCTCAGCCTGGGGACTGGGCAAACATGAGAGTGAAACAGGAAGAAAGAGAGGAAGGGAGAGAAAGAGAGAGAGAGAGCTCATGAATCTATCCCTGTGAATCTCACCACCATTAGGAGGTTCTCTGCTCCCAAGAGAGGCTAGTGCTACCATATGTGGGCTGGGAAAAATAAAGGCCCTGGATAGGAACAAAGCTAAGCAAATTCGTAAAAGCAACATAGTAAAAAAACTATTGTACTGGAACCTGGGTCGTGGCTGAGTTGGTAAAGTACTTGCCACATAACCATGAGGGCCCGAGAATCCACAGTTAAAAAGCCAAGAAGGATGGCAGGCTGTGTTCTAACCCCAGCACTGGGGAGATGGTCTCTGGGGGCTTAGTGAGAGACAGTGGCTCAAAATACAAGCTGACGGCTCCTGAGAAATGACACTCAAGATCGTTCTTTTGCTTCCACATTTGTGGAGAGAGAGAGAGAGAGAGAGAGAGAGAGAGAGAGAGAGAGAGAGAGGGGAAGGAGGGGGCGGGGGAGGGAGAGGGGGAGGGAGAGGGAAGGAGAGAGAGGGAGAGAGAGAGAGGAGGGGGAGGGAGAGAGGAGGGGGAGGGGAGGGGGAGGGGAGGGGTGGGGGAGGGAGATAGAGAAAGAGAGAGATTTTTGCTAGCATATCCAGGTAAGGTATTTATGATTAGACATAATACTTCATTCTATTTGTAGAAACAGAGACAAAAATAAAAACAGCAGCAACAAAAGCAAAACCAAAAAGTCCAAAATCAACATATTTTATTTCATTTTGAATTTTGTCCGTGGGGTATGCAATTCACAGAACAGGATATCAGCTCCTCTGGAGCTGGAGTTAAGGGCAGCTGTGAGCCACTTGATGTCAGTGCTGGGACTTTTAGGTCCCTCAGAAGAGCAGCAAGTACTCTGAACTGAGTCACCTCTCCAGAAACCAGAAAGTCATGTTGACAGATAAATTCCAGGCAGAAAACCAAAGCAGAACAAAAGAGGGAACAAACACATAGAGAAAGTGCTCCACTATAATTACCAGAGCCATTCAGACCTAATTCTGAGGGTCTCAGGAGCAAAGATAACAAGGAAAATATGACTGAAGCTCAAGGGGGAATCTAACCTGGAAATTAAGCCATGAGTTTATGGCCCCATCTTGAAAGCATTGAAGTCTTGGTCTTGTTAGGAGATGGCTTGGGGTCAGGGAGCTAAAGGGGACAGCACTGAGGCCTCAGTTCTAATTGGGCTTATGGAACGAAGACAAGGGTGGAACCTGAGACTTGCAAGCAACCTTGCTTCTCCCAGAGGTTGGGGGTGGGGATTGAAAGTCTGGTTTAAATCTTTTCTTTAAATCTTTCCAAATTGTAGGGATTCCTGAGGGTGGGGGACTATGGGTGATGGTTAATTCTCCACTCACATCAAAGATCCAACATTTTCATTGAAGGTCTAGCTAGGCATGATTCTGGAAGGTTCCATGTGGCATACAACCATGTAGCCTGGTAAAAATACTGAATAGGCTCAGGTTATTTGATAACACATTTGGGTGACTTGATTTCTATTAGGTAGGCATCCTATCTGTTGAGAAAACACCCATCATGGTGGTCCCCAACATGAGGGCTTTGAGTGACATAATGCCAACATGCCTGGTATTTTCAGCTTCCCTATCCAACAGTCCCAGGGCTGAGGGCCGAGGACCAAGTGTCCAGGCCACGGTGGAGGAAAGAACTGTGGCGTAGGAGGGTGAAGACATCTCGTGAGAATGCCAAGCAGAAGAAATTGATGCTTCAATCCAAGAGGTAAGATATGTGGCCTCCTCTTCCCCTTCCTCACTAGCCTGGTATCAGGAGCTGCAAATGGCTACTTAGTTAAACCCCCAGGAACTGAATGTGGCATTAAATGGCGGCTTGGCTCCAGAGGGAGGCTCCTATTCTATTGATCTTGAGTTCTGTGGCTCCAGATCTGCCTCTGCTACCCATTGCCCATCCAGCATGATTCCACTAACCATGCAATTGTTTACTGGTATATTTCTAAGGTAGGACACAGTAAATGTTTGAGATAACCAAGTTGAAAATCCAGCCAGCCAGCCAATGCGGTGAGAGTATGTGTTAATTATTGCTTTTAAGACTTTTTTTTAAGTATTTGCAAGCAATGTGTATCTTTTGCAGAAAAAAAATAAAAATCCAGAGAAGCAAAGAGAATTTCCCAGCAATCTCAAGGCTTGGGAATACTCCTCTGAACATTTGGAGGCACTATTTTCTAGATAAGGCCAAAGACATCTTTTAGGAGGCTTTAAGAGCTCAGCAACAGCTCTTGTGCCAAGTGTATCAAGTAAGGGGTCTGTCTAAAAGTTACAGCCATGTCATCAAAACCAGATTTCATACAAGTGTCTTTATTTTCCACTCATCTCAAGTGCTCAGAAGTTTTGAGAACACAAGTCTTGTCTTCTTGAGTGGTTGCAACTGGCCAGAGAGAAGTAGTAGCCACCCTGGTAGGTGAAAGCTATGTTTTGTGAATACCCCAGTCCCTACCTCTCTTCAGCACTGAATCTTCAGCTATATTTCTCAGCTTTCTTCCATGTCTACCTCCACAGAATTGAGTTTGAATATTTTTACCTTAATAGTTTACCTTGTGGGAGTCAAGAGAAAGCATCTTTACCAGGGAACTTCTCTAGAAGATCCTCAAAGTTGAATATGTGGAGTTGGACATAGAGAAGCAAGAAAGCTCTGAGCAAGGGCCTTGTCTGAGTTACTTTTCAATTGCCTAATAAAGCAGCATGACCAAGGCAACTTATAAAAAAAAGTACTTAGTTTGAGGGTCATGATTCCAGAGAGTTTCAGTCTGATGGGCAGCATGACAGCAGGCAGGCAGGCATGGCGCTGGGGCAGTAGCTTGTGTATTCATTCATTTGTCCATCTAATTATCTATCTATTTATCCACTCATGCATATATCAGTCATGCATCCCATCCATCCATCCATCCATCCATCCATCCATCCATCCATCCATCCATCCATCAATTTATCTTGCTGCCCAATTACGTACCTACCCACCTACCTAACTATCCGTCTTCCTGACATTGCTGTGAGGTATTACATTCTGTGAGTGAGGTTCATCCTTCTTCTTTCATGCTTGTTAATGTTAGCTGTTTTGAATCTTTTAAATGATAAATATAATTTACAGGACCCTGTGAGAGTCTAGATAGTATAGATTCTTTACCTGTTCAAAGCTGTGTATATATTCTTCTGTCTAGCATTTAGTTTTTAAAGCCACCCTATTAATCTTGGCCTATGGAATTGCCTCATTTTTCATTTCTGGATGCATTTTGGATCATCCTTGTTGTACTTCATTCAGAATTCCTGCAGAAAAGAAGACTTCCCTGGTTGTCATCAGTTTGAAATAGCTGCACTCATCCTGGTGATGGGCAGCATTTCTTCTGGCTACAGGGCTCTAGGTAAACACTCCTGTTTGCTCAAGGCATCAAGGCTCTTCTTCCACCCTCTTTATTTTCTGTTTTGTGGAAGTCCGCTGTTGGCCACTTCTCTTGTCTGTGAAATGTCTTTATGTCTGGCTGCTATTAAAGCTGTTCTTTTGGTGTTTGTGTTTCACCATTTTACCGTGACACTTGGGGTTAGAGGTTACCCTTTATGTAGCCCATCCAGAATCCTCTGGGCTTTGATGATCTTCGTAGAAAATCCCTTGGCCATCATTTCTCACGCACCATTTCTATCCCACTCTCTCCTCTCTTTCTAAACATGGGAAAGTAATGTTTCTTAGACTTTCTCTTCTTTGTGCATGTGTGTGTGTGTGCATGTGCACGTGTATGTGCATGTGTATACACGTTCTTGTGTATGGTACATGTGTATGAACATTCACATGTGTTCTGGTGTATGTGAAGTCAGAGATATACCTCAGGTCTGTTCTCAGCTTCACTTTATTTTTGAGTCAGGATCTCTTACTGGCCTGTACCTTGCCCAGGCATCCATCTGCTCCTGTGCACTTCCCCAGTGCTCATATTACACGTGCACAGCACCATCCTTGTTTGTTCTTTAGTTTTGTATCTGGGATTGCAGCTCAGGTACCTGTTCAGCTCGGTCTTTGTGTTTATTTGACAGTTGCCAACTGAAACCTCTCTCCAGCTTTTTTTTTTTGTTTTTTTTTTTTTTGGAAACAAGGTCTCACTGTGTAGCCAAGGCTGAACTGGTGGTTCTCTTGTTTCAGTCTCCTGAATGTGGTCTTACAGAATGCACCACTAGACCAGACTTGCATGTTTTCTACCTTTAGTAATGTTTGTGTCTGTATGGATACACAATGTGGATGCATTTTTCAGTGATATCTTCAAATTTTTACTAATTTTTCTTAATTCATTAAATAACTTCTTTGGTGAGGCTTTATTGATATATAATTGAGTTTTAAGAAGTTGCATATCTTTAAGACATATAATTTAATTCATTTTGATGTAAACACGTAGGACACCAACAGTAGAAAGTTTCCACCACAGCTCTGTAATCCCTCTCTTCTGTCCACACTGCCTTTCCTGTTCCCAGTGAGCCATTAATGTGCTTTCTGTCGACGTAAATTTGATTGCCTCTTCTAGACTATGAAAGAAACAAACTCACTTTCTTTGTGTAGGAGTTGTTCTTCTCTGGGGTTAGCTTCCCCAGACACCTGGATTATTCTGGGACTTATCTATCCACTGGGTTTAATTTCTGTTGTTAAAATAAAACATGGTAAAAATAAAATGTCAAAAAATCAGCTTAAGGGAGAAAGAATTTAATTCAGTTCACAGTTCCAAGTTATAGTCCCTTGTAGCAGGGATGTCAGGGCTACAGTAACTTGAAGCAGCTGTCACATGACTGTCACATGACTGTCACATGACACCCACCGTCAAGAGCAGAGAGAAATGAATGCATGCTCCCTTGCTTGCGTGTGCTTAGCCTGAGTTTTTCGCTCCTACACAGCCCTGAACTTGATCAATACCAGGAAGTAATGTCCACTCTGGGCTGGGTCTTTCCATGTCAATTAACAAAAGACAGTCTCTCATAGGCACGGTCTCCAACCAACCTGACCTAATTAATTCCTCCTCATGATTCTATTCCTAGATTGATTTAGGTTGTATTGAGTTGCCAGTTAAGAGTGACCACAACATCCATGTTGTATGCATGAACACTAAACGATCCCTTCTTGATCGAGTCATATGCTTGAGGATGGCTGGGGTTCAGCTCATGTTTAGGTAGTCATATGAGTGAAAGTTTCAGAAGCTAAACCTATAGAGTCTCACCAATGACTGCCTAAATATTTTATTTATTTATTTCTTCATTTATCGGTTGATTGATTGATTGAGACGAGTGCTCTCTGAACGTGGGACTGTTTCTGAAGTTTCTTTCTGACCGTGTCACACATTGTCCCCCACCATTCTGTAACTTAGGCTTCACACTCCAGCCTGGGATCAAGTTCACTTCACTTTCCTTTATGGTTTGAGTTATGGATAGAAGCTCGGAGTTTTGCTGGCGGCTGCCTACTTGCCCTAACATGATCTATTTGTCTACCTTGATGCAGTTACCACCCCATTTTGATTATGACATCTAAACCCAAGAGTTTCCATATAAGGCTGGTGAATCAAAAACAGTGTTGTACTTCTATCAGAACAGAGAGAGACTGATTGGAGAGACAAGGAAGTGAAGAGGGACTTTTGATAAGATTTTAAAGGAAAATCGGTCGAGAGAAGAAGAAGGGATTGTCTTTCCAACCAACAGTGCCCAGCCTGGAAAACTCCCTGGGAAGCTGAAGGAAGCCTTGGGTGGGCATCTCATTTAACTCTGCTCTAGGGAGCAGCGACTTCATCACACAATGCCTGTCAGTCCATACATTGTTCGTATAGTAAGTCAAATTAATCATCTCTCATCTCCGCCAGCAGTCTGTAGCCTCCCACAGTGGTCTCTTGTTCATTGACATCTTGCCTTTATTGGTCTGACCTTTCAAACAGTTTTATTGCATTTATTTGTTCGTTTGTATATTCTGTGTGTGCCGAGGTCAGAGGACAGTGTGCAAGGTGCGAGTCTCTTCTTCCGTTGCGTTTTCCTGGGGATATCAGGCTTAGTGGCAACACCTTTACCCATTGAGAGAGCCATCTTGAAGCCAGTCCCACTGATTTCGAAGTGTAGCTACTCATGGATATTGTGTTTATCTCCAAGAAGCACATACATACAGAATCTTTCTGCCACATCCTTTGAGGTGGGGGCTTACTGCACTTGCTTGTGAATTCAGCTTGGCTGTCTAGCCAGCCTAGGTCAGGTCTCCTTCCCTGTCCGTCTCCCCAGCATGGGAATAACAGACTCCCACAACCACCATGCCTGGATTTTGTGCTCATGCTGAGAATCTAGACTATGTTTAGCAAGGCAAAATACCTTGCTGGCTTAGCCATCTCACCAGGCCCTCAATCCTTTTTAAACCACACTTTAGAGTTTGTTCTTGATGATCCCAGCAGTTGAAGTCCCCCACGTCTGCCTCTGTTTATACATTAGCTCTCACTTACAGCAACGGAGTGCCTTTGTGCTCATGGTATGGGAACACTGAGATCTGGGTTGAAAGCACCCCTCTTGGAGTGGAATGGAGAGTACTTGTTTTGCTTCTGCTAACCCTGCTAGACTCTAGTCTAAGTGAAGCTGTTGACATTAAGGCTTTCCTGGTCTCAGCCCACAGGAATCAGGGAAGGAAAGGTCTCTTCTGTTTATAAAGGGAACCTGAAGAATTTCTCCCCATTCCCTAGGGGCAGGGTGTGGGCTGGGAGCACTCACTTCTCAGTCACAGTGTGGTGAGTGCATGGCTTTCCCTGGGCATGAGGTCTCTGTAACAATAAGAACTGTCCCCTTCACATCCTCTAAGGTCCTGTCCCACCAAACTAGGGGACATATATAGAAATCATCTGGAGAAACCATTGTGATGAAAACAGATTTACCTGCCCAGGTTTTCCTTCTTTTGAATTTGAACTGCTTTGCACCTTCCAATCAGACTATCAATACGTTTACATCTATTTAATTTTTAAGAACTTATAGTTTCAGTTGGTTTTGGTATAAAGAGGGCCATAATGGGACTGGAGTGTTAGGTCAGGGCTCGGAACCCAGGAGACCAGGTTCGCAGTTAATTTGCTGTGCCTTATTGTTAAGAAATTGCTTTTATTCCTAATATATTTTAAGGTCTGATTTTGCTAATTTGATCAAGCCAGTCTTAGACTTTTGATGGAGCTCCTCAGAGCTGGGATGGTGTGTGAGAAGTTGTACATTTATTTCGATGTATCCACAACGCTACCTTTGTTTCTGTAGTTACCCGGTGATGCTCTTGTCAAAGAAGCCTTCCCCAACTTCAGTCTCCTGTTGTCTTGGGCATATAAAGACTTCCTCTGATGCTTTTCTAACATACACAAATATGATAGTCACATATATGGAAGGAATTGGCTTGATTTTTGTGATTTAGACAACCAGGGAGCATGGATCAAATGTGATTTTTTTAAAAGTTGTTTTATCAACTAGTTATAAATTTGAAACTACACATGCACTATTATATTACTCATGAGTATTTCACATATAGATATTGGAAAACTCTAAAACATACTGTAGAATTTATATAAAAATCAGGGGTCCCCCAGCTGTTTGCTTTGTTTACTTTCCCATTTACACTCGAAGTTCATTCCAGGGCCTTTCTGTTTGGTTTCATTTCTCTCTCCCCTCCCCATTCTAATGCTGTGATGAGAATGGCTGTTTCATTAATGACAGTGCACATGTTAAAAGAGAGAGAGTCAAGAACTCGGGGTCCATTTCGAGAGTGGAAATGGAAACACGGTGGAGCTTCATGCTTGCATGCCTAATTACTTAGACATTAACTCGAGGCCCAGAGACTCACAAAGTTCTCAGAATACATCTGTGCCAGGCTCACAGCAGCAAGCACTGGACCATGGAATTGGTTTTTTTGTTGATTAATTTGTGGTTGTGTATAAGCATGAAGTGCTCAGAGACTTGGCTGAGGAAGTTTCCAGCAAATGCCAACATAGATAGCCCTGAGGGAGGAGAGATGTGTGTGTGTGTGTGTGTGTGTATGTGTGTGTGAGTCCTAAAGGGCACATTCGTCCCTGAGGACAGGATTCTATTCATCATGAGGGTCTACCTTGTGCATTTGTTATTCCTGTCTTTGGTCAGGATGCGATTTACTCAGAGACGTCTGTGAGGTGAGGTTCACAGGCAGGTGGACAACCGGTGTGAGCTCAGGTGGCCTTTGCTGTCTATGCCCCACACCACGAGGCTGAGAGCCTGTGACCCGTTGGCTGCAGCACCAGAGCTTCGGGCATGGTCACAGACGTCTCTCAGCTTCTCTATGCTTTGACATGTCCTTAGGGCCATGAGAGGAGCTGGGAGAAACAGCAGGACTGAGCTCTCCTCTGGATGAGCATGTATGAGGCTGGCCTGTTCACCCACTTGCCGGGTCCCTCCTTAGACCTCACTACAGCAGTATCGTAGAGCAACAGTGGGGATCATACACTTCAACATGTCAAGACTTATGACAGCAACCTCAGTCCTCCTATCTCCTGAGTGAACTGAGGGGCTCTACTCCAAATTGAAGGCCACAGGCTCACAATTTTAAGCTACCAGTCTTCAGGGATCCCTGATGCACTGACCTGGACAAGAAATGCTTACTGTGACTAGTCTCCATAAGACCAAGGAGTGAAGGTGTCCTGAAACACATGGCAAGGACCCAGAGAGAGCAGAAAAGAGGCTTGCAGCTCCAGGGGTGGCAGCTTCTTCCTTCCTTCCTTCTTTCTTTCTTTCTTTCTTTCTTTCTTTCTTTCTTCCTTCCTTCCTTCCTTCCTTCCTTCCTTCCTTCCTTCCTTCCTCCCTTCCTTCCTTTCTTTCTTTTTTGAAAATAACAAGTCTTTATTGGCCTCTGCGACTTGAAGGGGATGGATCTCGAGGAGTGGGTGGCGCCAATACCAGGCCATTCACAGGCTTGTAGGTGATGAGAACTTACCCAGGTAGTGGCTGATTATCTCTGGTTTGATCTCCATCTGGTGGAAGGTCTAGCCATTGTACACACCCACCATTGCTGCCGACCATCTCAGGCAGAATGATCATGTCCCTCAGGTGGGTCTTCACCACCTCGGGCTTCTGCATGGGTGGCACGTCCTTCATGGCTTTTCTCAAGCGCTCGAGCAGTGAGTGCTGCCTTCAGAGATGGCTGTGCAACTGCATCAGCTGCTCATAGGGCATGCCCAGCAGTTGGTCGAGGTCCACGCCACAGTAGGTGAACTTGGGAAGGTTCATTTCTTCCTCTGCTACACTTCAGCCATCTCGGTGGCTGCTCGGAAAAAGCATTATCGGTGTCTGTGCAGTTATTGTAAGCTTGCTGGCGGGGGGGGGGGGGGGAACGACTTCTTTTTAAAAGTAGAAAGGAGAAAATGGATCAGCTCAGTGCCACAAACTAGATGTGAACTTAGAAAACTAAGTTGATCTCAAACTCAGCCTTGGATAAGCAGAAAGGGAGAGAGGGAACAGGCCTTGTATCACGTACTAAGTAGACATGTACTTAGGGTTATGTGCGTACTCAAGGTCCTTCAAACCAAAGCAAGCATTCTGAGAGGCGACACCCACATCAACCCCTGTTGGGTTCTTTAGAAAGTGGGGCTTGGGCTATAAGTGAACTCTTAAAAGGAGGTTGTGAAGAGGCAGCGGAAGGCAGGGAAAGGGGCATAGAGACACTTAAAGAGTCTGGCCTCTGAAGTGGGACTTGTACCATACAGATCACTCTACTTAGAGGTGAGTGTGTCTGACTCACGACACCCCACATCAGTCAGCCACCAGGGAGTGGAGGTGAGGTGGAAAATTTCCCAGGTATGCACAAGCAAGTCAAGTCCCCATTGGCCCAGAGGGTATGCATGTTCCCAACAGTAAGGGCAGAGTTAGGTAGCCCTAGGGAGAACTGTTAGATGGTACTTCTCGGCACCTTGCATGCCTTTCTTGGGGTTCCTTGAGTGACAGTAGACGAGAAAGTGCCCAACTGGGCTAATGTTTTTGACTGCAGCTACTTGTGGGGAGGGAGGGGCCCTACACTCAGACTCCTCTGAGAGGATCAGAGAGATGGGGATGGCCCCTCCCAAGACTAAACAAAGCATCTCTTCAAAGATGGTTCCAGAGTCTAAATAGGTTCTCTTCAACTGTGACCGGGTCCAGATCCCACTTTGGTAAGACTGACTAGAGGGCCAGGAACTCTCCTGACAGATGCCCTAGCCACTTTGATTGAATGAAGTCTCGAAGGTTGAGGTTGAGTGCCATTCTGCAAGCCAGCTCCAGTTACCAGTGGCCTTGGGGGCAAAGGTGAGCCTGCACACTTACTGGATGCATGTCCACCACAGGTCCCACCTTCCTTCCTTTGTGTGCTCTGAAATCACTCAGCAGGAGCTCCAGTGGGTCAGGGGGTTATGGTGAAGTAAACCAGCAGCCTGCCTTCCTTCCCCTGATAGCTCTTCAGGGAATCTGTGGTCTTGACAAATGGGACAGAAGCTTCAGGAAAGGAGCTAATCCCTCCACCCCAAACTCAGAGGATGACAGCTCCAGCTCCTGCTCCAGGCTGTGAAGGCAAGTTTCTTTCAAGTGTAGACACCCATCAGGGAGGAACAAAAGCCACTCTGTCAGGGCTGGTGCTGTAAGAAGGCAACACGTGAGAAGATATGTGTGTTCTTCAGCCCCGATTTAACATTCTGCAGTCAGCCCTGGTGCCATGGTACTGTGGTTGGGTCTTGGAGGAAGCTCAAACAAACAAAGCAGGAAGAAGGCTAAGCACGTTGCCTCTTCCCAAGAAGGTTCTGTGGAGCTCCCTGGGAATCAAGTGCTGGGAAACTGAAGCCTGTACAGGAAGGTGACTCACCTAAGGATCTGCAAAGAGCTTTCGAACAAGCTTAAGGCATGTGTCAGTGAATCTTCATCTCACTTACTTTCCCCTAAGATGTGGGTGCTAGACAAGATGGCTGTCAGTAAAATATTGCGATCTTGAATCCTAAGAGACCAGTGCAAGCTCATGTACATGTTATACAGATCTACTTGCCAGATGCATGCCGTACATTACGAAGGGCATGCACCAAGAAGGGTGCAATCTACATGACAGCCAATACAAGTGGGTGCCTAGCTTTCTCTCTTTCCCCATCCTCATGATATCTGTCTGCCCTCTGGGCATGGGCGACATTTTGAGGACCACTAGATCAAATGAACTGAAAGGGGCTCTCTGTTAGGGAACCTGTGCAGATCCCCAAGACGCAGGCTGCCAACGCTGCCTGTGGTGGTGGCAGTGACCATGTGTAGGTCTTAACACAACTGTGGCTTGCATACTCAGCAGCCCCAGGAGGGGAGCAATGATTGTGCATATCAGTGAGGGCTCTGGAACATTTTCATATGTGCACAAAGCTCTATTTGGCAAACTGTTTAGCAAGTAGCGAAGGACCAGACTCTTATAACAGCATCTCTTTCCTACATGATTGTGAAGCAGTGTGAGTAAAATTGAAACTCGGTCTCAGGCTGGGAGCATTTCCCTGTGGTTAGAGTGCCCTCCTCACATGCATGGAGCTTTGGGTTCTAGCTTCAGCACTGCAGAAACCAGGCATGGTAGACTTCACCTGGGATCCCAGCACTCAGAAGGTTAAGGCAGGAGGATCAGAATCAGCCTTAGCTACGGAGGAAGTTCAGGCCAAGCTGGGCTCCATGAGACCACTTCCAGTCCAGCCCCAAGTTTCCCAGAATCCCCAGGGCCCCAGCTGTCCTGGCACATACCCTTGTACACAGTGACTATAGATGCACTGCTCTGCCCCACAGGTGTGAAGGGAGTTTCTGGCAGAGAGCCAAACGACTGTGCAAGCCACCCTGGTTGCCGAGAAGAAGCTGTCTCCCCCACCGACTTGAGGGGTTAGAGCCACGGGGGACCTTTGGGAGGAGTTCAGCAGAAGCGTCAGGTAACATTTTCCTCAGAGTTGAATTCAGACTAAGTGGATTTAAGTCAGAAAACTAGTAGATGGGCAGGGCAAATCCAGAGGGGCAAAGTGTATGAAGGGCCATGACAACCAGCCTTGATCTATGGAAAATGGTGGGGAGTAGGAAATTAAGATGCCATTTCTGGACAGTGCAAACATGTCCCTGGCTCTGGCTGCAAGAACCAGGCCCCTGCACAGCTACAGATTCCCTCTGGGGATGTATGCACCAGGGCTCCTGGTGCCTCTACCTCCCCCATCTCTGGACAGGAAGTATGCTGAGTTCTTTGCACAATCCCACCATTGTAAGACTCCCGGGGTGGAGGCGGTGGGGGCTACGAGTGTCACAGCCCACGATGAATATGGTTCTGTGAGAGGCACGTGTCTAATGCCAACCTGGGCAGCAAACAGGAAAAGGCCCAGAGGGAAATGAGACATGAACTTATGGAGGCTACTTCCTGGAATAGAGGCGTCCTAAACTCCTGTCCCTGAGCAGCTAGGACAAGTCAGAGGACTTCTGGATCACCACATCTCCCCACTTTCAGCCAGCAGTGGTGACTCCACCCTTTATCTTGCTTGAAGAGGGTTGACTGGGAAGAATGGAGCCATCTTTGAGGGACTGTGGAGCCCATCTGGCCAGCAGCACCTGAATTACCAACCCTTTGCGTCTGTCTGTCTGTCTGGTTGTTCACTGATTGGTTTAAGGGCTGACCGAAGCCTTTGTCTGGTGCCCCGGTTTTGACTCTTGGGGACCATGGCGGGGCATTCTGCTCTGTGTAGCTTTAGTAACCCCTGCAGGTAAATGGCACTTGTTCCACCCCAGTCCCCAGTCCCCAAAGTCTTCTCTCCATGTAGAGAGGACGATGAGGCCCAGTGCTCATTCCTCAGAATCAAACCAATGTAGCTAGGTACTCACTCCTACTGTTGGATGGCCAGCTGAAGAGGGCAAAATGCTGCTTCTGTTAAGGTATCTGAAGGGTCTAGATCCAGGGGGGGAGAGAGGCTGGGGTGCAGAAGGATGTAGGCGCTCAACTCTGCTCTCCCTCCGTGGTCCACAGCTCTCGCCTCTTTGTTCCTTGTTCAGTGAAATCACCTACTGTGCTCTGCGATACCCGTTGTAGAGGACATCACATTGCTAGACATGGGTTTCC
Source organism: Rattus norvegicus (assembly GCF_021556685.1). Classification (NCBI taxonomy): domain Eukaryota; kingdom Metazoa; phylum Chordata; class Mammalia; order Rodentia; family Muridae; genus Rattus; species Rattus norvegicus. Next base: position 163,232,123 of record NC_141536.1, read on the forward strand.
CTGTACACAAGAGGTTCCTTCCATAGCCAGAGGATACTGTGAGGCCAGGCCTTTACAGTGGGCCTTCATATGACAGTATTGATGGCATCTCTGTGCTTTACAGACTCTAGGGCATGCCTCTTCTCATTCCCCGAGATTCTCTTCCACTTGCACTCTACTGTTAGGACCCCAGATCTCAGAGCGCTGAAAGGTGAGGAACTACAGGCGCAGGGGCCTGACATTGAAGGGTGGGAATCATGGCCCCCGTTGTCTGCCTCTTCATTCTTTGCCTCTATGTGCTTCATCCTCACATATCTCCATGAGGGTTTGGTTCCTGGGTTCTCCTTCATGTGGCTTCAATGCCTGATTGAACTCTGCTGATGAGCTGTCTGGGAACTGATGGTCAGCTGTCTGTCCACGGGCAAGAGGCTGCCAATGGTCACAGCTGAGACAAATGGGAACAGCTGAACTCTGCCAGTCGCCCCCCAGAATGGAGGGCTCCAGCTCTCTCTTCAACAGCTTTGGAATGGCGAATCCAGCTGAATTGGGAGCTTACACCAGCCAAGTCATAGGCCTAGGCTCTGGCCCTACAGGCAGGAAGGACAAAGAGAGTCCCTGTTCTTGATAGTAGGGGAGACAAGTTGGCCTGCTTCTTGTCCACCTTTGACCAAGCCATGCTGGGAATGGAATAGGTGACCTGTTCACTTCTACGTGGAGGATTTTGACTGTAAAGCTAAGTTGCATAAACTCTCACTTATAGACCCACATGCTCACTGTGAGATCACGGTAGCTTCTGGGTACAGCCTTACCCAGATCACTTACAGCTTCCAAAGCAGCCAGTGATGCTGATTGCTATTACACACATGTGTGTGACAGTGACACACTCAGAGTGCCAAGTGAAAGAGAGACCATGGTGACTAGTGCCCTTGCTATAGGAGGAATATGAGGCCCCTCTCATGAGTCTTGAGAGGAGGCTCCCTTTGGAGACCAGGGCCTTTTTATGGAAACGTGATTGTGGTTTTTCTGGCTGGGTGTTGGGCACAGGGAGGAAAACGACCAGGATGGAGATACGGCAGAGGTGGGTAGAACGTAGGAGCTGCCATGTGGGATTGCCCAGCAAAAGGATTCAGAGACCTCACTAAACCTAGGGTCCTGTGGCCGTAAGAATCATGCATTGATGTGTTCTACGGACTCTTTACCAGCGTCATTTTCATAGATCCCAAAGGTTGGGAAGGTGCTCTTCAGCCTTCATAAGTCACCTCCATCCGACCCCACATAAGCAACTGTCCATGCCTTTCTGAATGAACAGAGGGCAGGGTGCGTGTGGACGTCACCCGGGATCTCTCCTCAGTAGTAAACACATTTGGCAGAGCATTGCGATTAGCCTAAGCCATGAAAGAATAGAATCACAGGGCTGGAAGATGGCTCACTGGGTAAAGTGCTTGCTGGGGAAGGCCACAGACCTGAGTTCATCAGTTCCTGATACCCTAATGAAAAGAAGCCAGATGTGTAATCTCGTAGTCTCATCACTGGGGAGGAGGGTATAGGAGACTTTCTGGGATTCTCTGAGAAGCTAATGTGGCCAAATCAATGAAGAACAGGTTCAGTCACACACACACACACACACACACACACACACACACACACACCACACACACACACACACCACACACACATACACACACACATACACACATACACACACACACATACACACACACACCACACACACACATACACACACACCACACACACACACCACACACACACATACACACACACACCACACACACACATACACACACATACACACACACATACACACACCACACACACACATACACACACACCACACACACACACATACACACACACCACACACACACCACACACACACATACACACACACACCACACACACACATACACACACATACACACACACATACACACACACCACACACACAAATACACACACACCACACACACACACCACACACACACATACACACACACCACACACACACACCACACACACACATACCACACACACACACCACACACACACACACCACACACACACACCACACACACACACCACACACACACACACACACACACACACAGAGAGAGAGAGAGAGAGAGAGAGAGAGAGAGAGACTTTTCCCATCTCCACCTACCATAAGCAGCAGGCTCTGTAATACTCTGGGATTCTTCAGTGTTCCTTTAAGGAGAAGGCTGGGGGATCATCAGTTCAGGGAGTCATAGGTAAGGCCTCTCATGTGGTTTTCTGGGCAATTCTGACATTGAGCCCCACATTTCCCTAGAGTGTGCCTACTCCTAACCTATGACCCAGGCCACAGACTATGTAAGCGAAAGAAAAGAACACCTACTCTCTGTGGTCCTTTCCAGGGATACCTGGGAAGTCCTGGCCCTGCTCATGGGCACTGGCTTGATCATAGAGATATAGGGGTCTTAGGAACACAGAGTGGCCTTAGAGAGCCACTGACTTTGTCTCTTTTATCAATGTGAAAGCTTCTCTGGGACTGGAGGGAGGCTCCATATCCACCCGGCAGGATGTCTGAGAGGCCACAGATATCCTTTCCATCTCCCTCCCCTTGGAGATAATCTACTCTGTACAGTCCAAATTCAACAGTAGCCTTCCACAGCTTTGTCACACCCCCAAGAGCAAAAGTGTGCGCTAATGAATGAGAAAACCAGGTCTCTACAGAAACAGAATCCAAGGACGGATGGCACTCAATTAATTTCCCTCTGGGAACCCAGCTCCAGGCTTGGACCCCATGTAGGTATAATGCCCTGAACAGCCTGCAGGGCTCTCAGATGTCTAATCTCTCTTGTCTCATATTTGAGCAGCAAGCTGAGGCAGAGGACAGGGTCCCTAGTGCCCATTTTCAAAAGCTTCCTGTCCCCGCAATTAGTCAGAGCTGAGAGCATGGTCATTGCAGGGCAGGTGTGAGTCTGCAGGAAGAGGTCCACACAGTGGCCTAGGAAGAATTAATCACTGTGTGTCTTCATTGAAGTGTCAGAGGGGACGTCAGGAATGGTGGTAGGGCAAGCCAGCAAGCTGGGGTTGACAGAGTCTGATGGACACCTGAGTTGAGAGGCCGGAAAGCATATCAAAATAAATACTGCTTGGAAGCCAAAGGGCCAAAGGGTTTCATTACTGACGCTCACCAGTAGGTGAAGGGTGTCAAAGACAAACTGCTCTAACTTGAAAGACAGCCGGGCTGGACCGCGGTGGTCCGCCATTAATTAACGACTATGCCGGGTGTTCTAGGATAGACTGGGCAATAGAGATATCTGAGATGGTTCCCAGTGGTCAGGATGACTTGATAGTAGGACTGGCCCACTGTGCTCTGTGAACATTTGCAACTGTGAGTGCTGTGACTGTGTGGACTTTGTGGCTGGGAATACCTGCAATCATGTATACCAGTGACTGTGTGTGACTGTGACTATGTGTGACTGTGACTGCGTGTGTCTGTGACTGTGTGTACCTGTGACTGTGTGTGCCTGTGACTGTGTGTACCAGTGACTGTGTGTGCCTGTGACTGTGTGTACCAGTGACTGTGTGTGCCTGTGACTGTGTGTACCAGTGACTGTGTATGCCTGTGACTCTGTGTGCCAGTGACTGTGTATGCCTGTGACTGTGTGTACCTGTGACTGTGTATGCCTGTGACTGTGTGTACCAGTGACTGTGTGTACCTGTAACTGTGTGTGCCTATGACTGTGTGTGCCAGTGACTGTGTATGCCTGTGACTGACTGTGTGTGCCTGTGACTGTGTGTACCTGTGACTGTGTGTACCTGTAACTGTGTGTGCCTATGACTGTGTGTGCCAGTAACTGTGTATGCCTGTGACTGACTGTGTGTGCCTGTGACTGTGTGTACCTGTGACTGTGTGTACCAGTGACTGTGTATGCCTGTGACTGTGTGTGCCTGTGACTGTGTGTACCTGTAACTGTGTGTGCCTGTGACTGTGTGTGCCAGTGACTCTGTGTGCCTGTGACTGACTGTGTGTGCCTGTGACTGTGTGTACCTGTGACTGTGTGTACCAGTGACTGTGTATGCCTGTGACTGTGTGTGCCTGTGACTGTGTGTACCTGTAACTGTGTGTGCCTGTGACTGTGTGTGCCAGTGACTGTGTGTACCAGTGACTGTGTGTGCCTGTGACTCTGTGTACCAGTGACTGTGTGTGCCTGTGACTCTGTGTGCCTGTGACTGTGTGTACCTGTGACTGTGTATGCCTGTGACTCTGTGTGCCTGTGACTGTGTATGCCTGTGACTGTGTGTACCTGTGACTGTGTATGCCTGTGACTCTGTGTGCCAGTGACTGTGTATGCCTGTGACTGTGCCTATGACTGAATATACCAGTGACTGTGTGTGACTGTGGCTATGTGTGACTGTGACTGTGTGTGTCTGTGACTGTGTGTACCTGTGACTGTGTGTGCCTGTGACTGTGTGTACCTGTGACTGTGTTTGCCTGTGACTCTGTGTGCCAGTGACTGTGTATGCCTGTGACTGTGTGTACCTGTGACTGTGTGTGCCTGTGACTGTGTGTGCCAGTGACTGTGTATGCCTGTGACTGTGTGTACCAGTGACTGTGTGTGCCTGTGACTCTGTGTACCAGTGACTGTGTGTGCCTGTGACTGTGTGTGCCTGTGACTGTGTGTACCTGTGACTGTGTATACCTGTGACTCTGTGTGCCTGTGACTGTGTATGCCTGTGACTGTGTGTACCTGTGACTGTGTATGCCTGTGACTCTGTGTGCCAGTGACTGTGTATGCCAGTGACTGTGTATGCCTGTGACTGTGTGTACCAGTGACTGTGTGTGCCTGTGACTGACTGTGTGTGCCTGTGACTGTGTGTACCTATGACTGTGTTTGCCTGTGACTCTGTGTGCCAGTGACTGTGTATGCCTGTGACTGTGTGTACCTGTGACTGTGTGTGCCTGTGACTCTGTGTGCCAGTGACTGTGTATGCCTGTGACTGTGTGTACCAGTGACTGTGTGTACCTGTGACTCTGTGTACCAGTGACTGTGTGTTCCTGTGACTGTGTGTACCTGTGACTGTGTGTGCCTGTGACTGTGTATGCCTGTGACTCTGTGTGCCTGTGACTGTGTATGCCTGTGACTGTGTGTACCTGTGACTGTGTATGCCTGTGACTCTGTGTGCCAGTGACTGTGTATGCCTGTGACTCTATATGCCAGTGACTCTGTGTACCAGTGACTGTGTGTTCCTGTGACTGTGTGTACCTGTGACTGTGTGTGCCTGTGACTGTGTATGCCTGTGACTGTGTGTACCAGTGACTGTGTGTGCCTGTGACTGTGTGTTCCTGTGACTGTGTGTACCTGTGACTGTGTGTACCTGTGACTGTGTGTGCCTGTGACTGTGTGTATCAGTGACTGTGTGTGCCTGTGACTGTGTATGCCTGTGACTCTGTGTACCAGTGACTGTGTGTACCTGTGACTGTGTGTGCCTGTGACTGTGTGTGTCTGTGACTGTGTATACCTGTGACTCTGTGTACCAGTGACTGTGTGTACTAGTGACTGTGTGTTCCTGTGACTGTGTGTGCCTGTGACTGTACCTGAGACTGTGTGTACTTGTGACTGTGTATGCCTGTAACTGTGCCTGTGACTGAATATACCAGTGACTGTGTGTGCCTGTGACTATACCTGTGACTGTGTGTGCCTGTGACTGTACCTGTGACTGTGTGTGCCTGTAACTGTGCCTGTGTCTGTATATACCAGTGACTGTGTATGCCTATGACTGTACATGTGACTGTGTGTACCTGTGACTGTGTGTGCCTGTGACTGTGTGTATCTGTGACTGTATATACCTGTGTGTGCCTGTGACTCTGTGTACCAGTGATTGTGTGTACCTGTGACTGTGTGTGCCTCTGACTGTATCTGTGACTGTGTGTACATGTGACTGTGTGTACCTATGACTCTGTGTACCTGTTACCGTGTTCACCTTTGATTGTATGCACCTGTGACTCTGTTTACCTGTGGTTGTGTGTACCTGTACTTCATATACATGTGAGTGGGAATACCTGTGACTATGTGTGTGTTCCTGTGACTCTGTTTATCTGTGAGTGTGGCTGTTTGGAGGTTAGGGAGGAGTAGCTGTATCCCAGGGCAGAGCAATATGTGCCAATTTATTTAGGGTGGTACAACAGGCTGTAATTGGTGAAGTTTGGTGGAGTTAAAAGATGAAATTAAGAATCCCCATTACTTTGGGATGGGGGATTTGCCAATTCCAAGGTAGGAAAACCATGGATTCAGGCTCTGGAGGCTCCTATGGCATTGGCATTTCTAAATAATGGTCAAGAACACACTTTTCCAAGAACAAGTTAGACCTGATACTGGTTATTGTTGTTGTTTTATTTTGTTTTCTTGGAGACTCTTGCTGTCAATAACTTGGAATGACACAGAGTGAGAGGATGTTTTTAAAAAAATAATTTTAAAGATGTTTGTTTTCTCTCTAAACCATTCAAACAGCTCAGAGCTAATCATTCAGATTAACAGATGGTGTGGTGAGGAAGCAATCTGTAAGCAGAAGGCGAGGGAAGTTACAAAGGATGGAGACCCAAGTCACACGATTCTACACTGATTACAGACTGAGGTATTCCTAAGAACAGAGAGAACAGAGCCTTTTTTCCTTAAACCTAAACCCAATAATATCTCAGCCAACTCTTCAGCAAAGCAAGGAGGAATCTAGAACTTTCTATGTAGATACTAAGACTTTCTGGATCTTCCAATACAGAATATGAACAGTGTGTGTGTGTGTGTGTGTGTGTGTGTGTGTGTGTTATAGGAAGCAGTTATGCAGATTTAATCTTACAGACTTAAGCTACCTCATTGAAAGAACTGGTTTTTAAATAGCAGATTACTGAATATACCAAGAAAGCAGATGTCTACCTTATAATCCAGATGGCTGGGGTGCCACCAGATGGTTGGGGAGCCCCAAACATGAGCGTGGCTGCCTATCTGGGAATAGAGGATCCTCCTCAAGCCCCTCTAACAAGCTAAGTGCTAGCCCCATATCCCGCCTCTCTTCACCCCCTTTCCTTTGCTCCTCCATTCTTTCTTCCTATTTCTCCTCCCACATTCTCATCTCTGACTGCCTCTCCCTTTTGTCTTCTTCCTGGACTGGAACATGCCCTTTAGAACTAACTTCACTGTAGACTCTCCTTCTCTATCACTATAGCATCTGATGTTTGAGTTACCCACTGCCTAGACTAGTGGAAACATTGCATGGAAACTTCTAGAAACAAAGCTTGTAAGTTCACAGACACTTTTATAGCATTGCGTCGCTATTAATATTCAATTTTATTTCTAGTTAATCTCTTTGTGGGCCTAAATGAACTGTGATTGTGGGCAGTGGTGTTCAGGTAAACACAGAGTCCACTCAGGGCTCAGTGGTGTTTGAAGTCCCAGTTACCCATGGTGGGTTTTGACACATATTCCCTGTGAGGAAGGGGACAGCTGTGAATTGATTGTTAAGTGAAAATTACAGCCAGGATGTTGAAGGTCATGGAGTTGATGGAAGTGACCATGGGAAGCCCACTTCATTCACACTCATGGGGGGAGTCGGGGCAGGTGAAAAACGAACCGGAGAAATCCAGCAAGGATTACAGTGGGGAGAGAGACTCAGGGGTCTCGGGATCAAGAGAAGCCCCTTGAAGAAATTGATGGAATCTTATAATGTGTTTATGAAGGGAAGGAACAGAAAGCGTCTTTCTACGGAGACTTGGAGTAGAAGTCAATTGAAAGTGAGGGTAGGTCCTTGGGTACCAGGTAGTTATGTGTCAAATGCACTCCATATTCATCAATACCTAATTGGCTTTTATTGATATTCCCAGTTAATGTAGAGGGTGAATCATAACCTCTAATAATAGCTTCACTCTTATCTCTGCACCCTCATCATCTTAGCTTTTCAAGACAAACTCTGCAAGTTACTCTCTCTGCTTCCAGTGAGATCTTGGCCCCCATTGTTCATTAGTGAATCTCAGGTGGCTTCTCAGGAGCTATGACTTCAGGGTTGGCTGTGCCAGCAGCCTCTGCCTTCAGGTGCCCAATGCTGTGGTAAGTTCTTGTGTCCACTGAACAGACACCTGAACAAGATCTCCTTGCTTTCTGCTGAACTTCATCCAACAGGTCCTTCAGAAGCCAGTTTCCAGGTCTTCACGACTGAGCCAGAAGGGCTGGGGTGTAGCCCTATGATAGAGTCATTGTTTCACACATGTGAGACCCTAGATGGGATCCCCAGCACAACAATAGTAGATTGGACAGACAGATAGACAGGTAGATAGATAGATACATAGATAGATAGGTTAGATAGATAGATAGAATGATGGATAGATAGAATAATAGAATGATAAATAGAATAATAGATAGAATGGTAGGTTGATAGAATTATAGATGATAGATAGACTGATAGATAAAATGATAAGGTGGTAGATAGAAAGATGGATGGATGAATGGATAGAGAGATAGATGAGATAGAATGATAGATAGAGTGGTAGATAGATAGAAAGATAGATGGATGGATGAATGGATAGATAGATTGATAGATTGATAGAATGATAGATAAAATAATAGATTGATAGAATGATAGATGATTGATAGATAGAATGATAGATAGAAAGATAGATGGATGGATGAATGGATAGATAGACTGATAGATTGATAGAATGATAGATAAAATAATAGATTGATAGAATGATAGAATGATGAATGATAGCTAGAACGATAGAATGATAGATAGAGTGGTAGATAGAAAGATGGATGGATGAATGGATAGAAAGATGGATGGATGAATGGATAGAGAGATAGATTAGATAGAATGATAGATTGATAGAATGATAGAATGATAGATGATTGATAGATAGAATGATAGATAGAGTGGTAGATAGAAAGATGGATGGATGAATGGATAGAGAGATAGATTAGATAGAATGATAGATTGATAGATTGATAGAATGATAGATGATTGATAGATAGAATGATAGATAGAGTGGTAGATAGATAGAAAGGTAGATGGATGGATGGATAGATAGATAGATAGATAGATAGATAGATAGATAGATAGATAGATAGATAGATAGATAGAAGTCAAACCAGACATAGTGGCTTATGCCAGGAACCCTAGTACTCAGGTGGAGGTAGTAGAACCAAGGCTTAGGATCAAGATTCGAGGTTTCCTTGGCTTCAGTTTTGAGTTCAGCCTGGGTTACAGGAGATCCTGCCTCGAATAAACAAACAAGTAACACCTAAGGTGAGATTGAGTGAGGCCAAACACAGGCTTGGACATCTGGTTTCTCCTTGTGCTTTCAAGTTGTTTCAACCATGGGATATGGCAGACAGCAGGTGTCTAGTTTGGGCAGCCGTGGAAGATCAGCAAAATTCAATTTCACAGTCGCCAATCTCGGGGTGCATGAGCTGTTACCTGATTTTTGAAGATGAAAACTCTAGGGAGATGAAGGTAGCTAGTGCAAGCCTACAGACGGTCGCTTCCCTCTGCTTCAGTCGTTTTCCCACACTGTAGTAGGACCAGGGTCTTGAAGGGTACACTTACTCTTTCCAAAGGCAACCCCTAAGGCAAAGAAGACAATTACCCACGATGAAAAGTGGAGTCAAAGACTCTGAAAGTAATCTCTTCCTGAGTATGATTTGTGTGTACAAATCACAGCAGAAGTCCTCAGACAGTGTGTTGGTGGATAAGCTGAAGGGAGGAGGGGAAAGGCCATCCGGCCATCCGCCCACCCAGGCTACCCTCAAGGTAAGCAGTAAATCCACCCATGGAAGACAGGGTGTAAGGAGGTCTCAGGTGTCCCTTGCTTCTCTGCAAGGCGTGGGCCTCCTGGCTTAGCACTAAGCCTCAGAAAGGCCTGTGACATTGTAATGGATTGGTTAGCTGTGATGGGGATTAGGGGAGATAATAGAGTTGCAGTCCTCCCAGGTCAGGGGAGGGTGAGGCACAGGTGTCACGACATCATTTACATGCATATGTGATGGGGCCCAGCCTTTGCCGTGAACACCTGAGCCTTCTCCCGCAAGCTTGGGGACAAGGGGGCAATTTTTCACCAAGTGCCAGCTTGAGCCAGCTGGAGCCAGCTACCTCAAGACTGACCTTTGAAGGCCACAGGGGAAGTTCACCAACAAGCCTTGTTTTTCCACTGTGTTTCCAAAGTCAGGGGCTTACCAGACAAGAGAAGCATTTCAGGTACAATTTGTACCCACTTGCGTTTCACATTCTCATTAGGACAGACAACTGAAGGGGGTGGGGAGATGATGCTCAGCATTTAAGACCATGAACTGCTCTTACAGGGGACCTGAGTTGGATTCCCAGCATGCACCTGGGGCAGCTCGATGTTGTCTGTCAGAAAAACAAAACAAAACAAAACAAAAAAAAACCAAAAAAAAAACTCCATACATCTGTGCAAACCAAGGGCTGGCCCCACCTGAGCAAGGCTGCTGAGGCAGCATGTCCTGTGACAGGGGCATGGGTGAGCTTTGACATGCTGCACCCTCTCTTTCAGAACATCATGGGGATCGGGTGGAGATGGGCACCTCCTCCCTGGATGTTTGTGTTTCCAGTGGGACATTCTCTTCTCGGGGAGCTGGAAACGAAGCCACTTCGAATCTCATTATCATCCTCAGTTATTGACCCAGGGCCGCAGAAAGAATCTAGTAATTAGCTTGGTCCTGTTGTTGTGTTTCTATGCGCATCTCTCGAACAGATGAGATATCCGCTTGGATTATTATTTTTATTGCGATTCCTTGCGGTAAAAGGGCCTTTTCCATTAAGTGAGCCCTGTCCTGTTTACTCAGAGCTGGGGCTGGGGTACATTAGACCATTCTGCGGCAGAAAGAGTGCTCTTATACATTTCCTTAGAAACGAGTTTGGCGGAAGCAGAGGGAGAACATTGATGTAATGGAGGTTAATTATTCGGGTTTTCTCTGCGTGGATTGGAAGGCCTGACGCTCTTCTCAGTACACAGACTAAAATTGGAAAACTGAAGAGGACCCAAGTGTGGCCCTGTGCCACACATCCCAAGTCACTGATTGAAGGAGATGTTTTATAGAATGGTAAGAAGTACATTGGGTTTACGGTCTGCAGTTTCCGGCAGTCAGTGTGGCTTACAGCAGTAAACATGCAGATGTTTTCGCTGCACGTCTGAAGGGAGGCTTTGGAAACTTCTCTCAAAACTAAGCTTCTGAAGGAGCCTCTCCAGTCTAGAAGGCACATCTGCGTCTATACGTCTGAACAAACTCAGAGGATTGACTTTGTCCTCGATGTGTGGATAGGGAAATGGAGGCTGAGGTGTGAGTCTAGCAACCTGCCTGCAGTCTCTCACATGAGGAATCTGATGGCCAGCATACTCCTGGGTTTTCCTCACTTCAAACCCTTCAGGTGGGCCCACATGTGAAGCACACACCAATAATCCCAGCCCTGGGGACGCTGTGGGAGGGGGATCCTTGTGAGTTTGAGACCAGCCTGGTCTATGGAGTAACAAAAAGTCAAAAAGCCTTGTCTCTGGAGTCAAAAAAAGTAACAAAACAAAACACAAAACCCAACAAACTGAAGCTGAAACCAAAGAACAAAACAAAGAGAAAGGGAAAGATTAACAGACAGACAAACAATAACCAAACAAAAACCTAAAGACAAACAGGGTCGCATCCACTGTTACCCTAAGTATTATTGAGTTGGTTTTCTTTCAAGAGCACTCAAAAACAGACAGACAGACAAAAACAAAACAAAACAACTGCTCACCACTTCATCAAGAGGAAAACTGATCCGGAGTGCCCTAAGCTGGTTTCAACCGCAGTCCATACAAGGTTTTTGGGTGAATACATTGTAGCCAGAGTCCCATAAGTGAAGGCCGGTGACCTTGCACTGCGCCTCTGATGAAATTTGCTAGTGTGGGGAGCACAGAGGAATCCAAGGGTTTTGCCTGATCTTAACATTGAGAGAAAATGGGTGTGTGCATCAGGAGAGGAAGAGGGTGCGGAGTAGGGTTTGAAAACATCCCTGTTGGCAGAAAAATACCCCCACCCCCACCTCAGGCTCTCAGGGACAGATGAGCAGGAAACTGTGCCCTGGAAAAGGAGCTCAAACTGGGTCCCAGTCTTTTCAACAGCACCTGCCATGGAGCCTCAGATGTGTCTCCCTTAATGAAACTTCTTTGCCTCTGCTGCTCTCCATGTGCCCCTGGTCCAGCTGTGATCTGGACACAAGAATCTGGGAATGACACTGTGTGCTCCTTGCACCTCAGTTCTTGCCTGTAACACCGACAGTACTTATGAGCTCACCTGAAACACAGGTTCAGATGGGGCTGAAGGAGCTAGAGACTCTGTCTTCTAATTTAAAAAGGAGGGTGGGGGATAATGGTTTCTCTTGAGTGACGTCAACAGTGGTGGGTGCTCCCCCAGAATGTTTGCCATACCATAAATGAGGTTAAGGCTTGGGCAGCTCACCAGCTCATCTAACATGTCCTCTGGTGAAATTGGGGTCTGGACATACCACACAAGCCCTGCTGTCTGTACTCCAGGGGGATCATAGGTTGCTGGTATGGAGGCCAGAAATTGATGTTTGGTCTCTTTTCCAATTGTTTGTCACCTTGCTCTTAAGACAGGGTTAATCACGGAACCTGGGGTTGATCAGCTCAACTGAATGGCCATCGAGGTCTGCCTCTGCCTTCCCAGAGATAGGATTTCAGGTGCAAGATGCTTTGCTTGGCTTCTGCTTGTGTGCAGGACTGCAACTCCAGTCCACCTGGTTGTGTGGTAACCACTGGGCTAACTCCTAGGCCCCCTCTTACACATGTTTAGCATGGCCTTCCAAATTGCTCGCTAATTAGTCTCTGCCAGTAGCATATTAGGAAATCCCTAACTCATCTCATCCAGCTGGGTCCTCTGCCCACCCCAAGGTGTTATACATGCTGCCTTTGAACCCATAAACCCCAGGCGGGCCTCTCCTGCTGCCTACTTTGCTTCTTTCTGGGTTTCCTCCCCATGTCTCAGAGTTGGTAGGAACCTGTGAGCGCTGCTAAGAATCCTTTTCTGTTTAGACCTCAGAGAAGTTTCCCCTGAGCAAACCCGAAGTCTGCTGGGCACAATTGGATGTTCCTTCCAAATATCAATTGATTTGTTCTCCAGCAGAGGCAAGATGTCTCAGCCTTGCTCAGGGACAGTCCTGTCACTGCTAAGGACACAGAGCCACGCTGGACTTCCTCTGTGCCTGGCCAATTCATTAGACCCGGTTAGCAATTTGCAAAAGAGATTAATTGATTTGCAGGCTGCTGAGCCCTGAGTGTTAGTCAGCTACCTTCTGGCAGCAAGATCAGAGAAGCTCTGCCCACCCCTGGGAACCCAAGAGAGCCAACAGCAATATGGAAGGCTCTGGGCAAAGATTGGGGTAGGGCCACCTTCATTTTTCATCATAAACAGGAGCTTATGACATGATCCCTCAGTCATTTCTGGATGAGGGTGGTATGTAGGGCTGCAGTGGGGACTTCTGGGATACGATGAGAAGGAAGAGTGGTTACAGAGAAAGTGGATTGAGAGAGAGAGAGAGAGAGAGAGAGAGAGAGAGAGAGAGAGAGACAGAGACAGAGAGACAGAGACAGAGAGACAGAGAGACAGAGAATGTGTAGGAAGAGGTCAGAAGGCTCTCAGATCTCCTAGAGCTAGAGTTACAAGCAGTTGAAAGCTGCCTGATTCGTGAGCTGAACTCCGGTGTTCTTTAAGAGCAGCTTGTGTCCCTAACCACTGAGCAGTCTCTCCAGCCTTCTCCGCCATTTTTTTTTTTTTTTTTTGAGACAGGGTCACTAGGCTGGCAACTAGGAATTTCCCTCAAACTCTCCTCTCTTTGCTTTAACATTAGTGTTTTTAATGGGCTAAATGTCTGAGGGTGAGTCCCTTATGAACTGAGCCACCTCTGAAGACCCTTAAAGCTTTTATTGTCCCCAACTGACACCACACTGTCTTATTACAAACTCTGTATGCTGTATACCTATGTTAGGAAGATTCTGTTGTGAGGAAAGTAGACATTTGTACACACGCACGCACACACACACTCGCACACATATGTACACATTCATACACGCATACACACATTCACATGTAAACCCATGCACAAATGAGAAAGGGTGACGAGGAAAGGGAGGAAGGAAAAAGCCATTATCTCATGTAGCAAAAAAAAAAAAAATGGCTTCTACTGACGTCTGCTGGACTCAGTTACTTTGTCTCTAGGCAACAAGGAACCTCTATAGCCTTCCCATGCTTCTGTGACCCCAATTCTTGTCCCAGCCCAAGTCCTTAAACTAAATCTCTCAGGCTTAGTCTAGGTCACTGCCTGTCTTTAATCCAGCTACAATGATATTGTATGGCCTGCCAGGCCAGACTGAGTCACCCTTATGGAGCTCTTGAGAGCAAAGAAGAGATGGTTGCCTAAAAGAGGAGGGGGTCAGGCATTCTTCTGCCCATCCATTCGAACTTGGGGGTGGTATCTCACCCCTAGGGTAAAGCTATAAATCATCTTCTTATGAGCAGGTGCGTGTGCCTCGACGCCCCATGAGAAGGGAGAAGGGACGGGGAGGGGTTCGGGGGAGGCAGAAGATGGGCTCTCGAGGTGCTCAGGGACTAGAGGACCATGATGCTTTTGCAAGGGAGATGAGTCCTGAAGTTTGTGTGCAATTACCGGGCCCTGCTGTGTGCCAGGCAGTGTGTGGGAGCACAAGACAGGAGAATGAGAAGGCGACATGGCCCCTGTCCTTTGGGAGAGCTGGGTCTTGCAAAGGGAGCCGGCAGAGACTGGTAAACAGGTCATTACACATGCAGAGCGACGAGCTCTCTGATGTGATTAAGCTTCTGAATGAGGGGTCCTGACAAGGCCGGCTGGAGGAGGAGGAGAGCTGAGGCACAAACAGGAACTGGAGAGTTGCAGCCCGCCTGCCCGCCCGCCCTCTCACCCGCCCGCACCTGTCCCCAAGGCCTCTCCATCCAGCCCCCACTGCAGATGGAGGGCGGGTGGTGAATAGCTGGTATTTCCAGCCTCCTTGCTTCCCTCCTTGAATCACAAAGATGGTAAAAAAAAAAAAAAAAAAACAAAAAAAAACAAAAAAAAAAAAACCATACATGCTACAACAGACAGTGAAGACAGCACTTAACTACTATTTACTTGTTTACCTAAAATCCTAAGTGTTTCCTTAGCAACCGTGAATAGAATCTTGTTTACTGGAGTAATGTGTGCTGGCTTTCTTCCTTTCTCTGTCTCTTTGTCTCCAGCTATCTCTCTGTCTCTAAGTCAGAATCTCATGCAATCCAGGCAGGCCCTGAACTCCCTATGTGGACCAGGATGACTTTGAACTTCTGATTTTCCTGTCTCTGTACTGCAGAGTATACTGTTACGCCTCGTTTGTGTTGTGCTGGGGATTGAACCCAGGTCTTCGTGTATGCCAG
The DNA here is from genome assembly GCF_021556685.1 of Rattus norvegicus. Classification (NCBI taxonomy): domain Eukaryota; kingdom Metazoa; phylum Chordata; class Mammalia; order Rodentia; family Muridae; genus Rattus; species Rattus norvegicus. The sequence goes on from NC_141536.1 coordinate 163,247,584, forward strand.
GCAAGTGCTCTACCTACTGACTGCCATACCCAGCCCTCAGAAGTTTGAACTCCCCCACCCCTAGAAAGTGAAAAGGCAAGAATGCAAAGGGTGCTATTGACCAGATCAGTTGAGGAAGTGGGAGTAGGATGAGGGAGTCTGAAAAAGTGGTTGAAATGGGCTACTTGAGAAAAAAAAAAAGCATGTGTTTATGGACATAGGAGGGGACCGGATCTTGGGGACAAGTCTCCTGTAAGAAAGGCTTTCGGTAAACCACTCTTCCCAGGGTTAATACAAATAAAGCCTGAATTTTGTTCTAGAAATTTCTTTTGTGAAATGTTAGAAACAGGCAGCCAAATGAGAGTAGAAGATGGGGTTGGATGAGAGGTGAGCCCTCAACAGCGCTCTCACCCCCTTGGCCCCTCCCTCTCATCCACCCCGTTACCACACCCTCCAATTCCCAACTGTCCCTTTTGGTTAGAACCTTTAGGATTAATTCTAACTAAGGTGCTAGCAGAAATTTGAGACAGAAAACGTCCAAAACAGTGAGTCCTGGAGGAGATGTTAGGTGATCTGCCTTCAACCTTAGGTGACAGAATTGCAAGGAGAAGGGGCTTTGCTGTTCAGTCCTTTAAGCCCGGTAATGATGTCATGGGGAACTTTTGATTCTGATGCTAATGGTGCTTTGCCACCTGCCTAGCCTTTCCCTAATCCCTTTGCATCGAGAGGGGTTAGGTGTCCACATCTGGCTGGGAGCTGAGAACAAGATTGTTTTGATGGAAGTTTTTTTTTTTTTTTTTTTTTTTTTTTGCGGAGCATCTGTTCTCTTGCGTTACCTTGTACTCAGCTCACCTGAGAAGCCGCTGTCCTGTCTCCCAGCTTCCTGTGAAGCGGGGGTGTTCTAGAAACCGGTAATTTCATTTGTGGACTTAGAGTTCATTTGTTTTTTGTTTTTTTTTTAAGTCGGGGGACATCTGTCTCTTTTTGCCCGAGGCCTTCAACTGTAAAATGGAGTATGGCTAGTGTCTAATCTGGCTCCTGTCTAGAAGTCCTGACTCATTCCAAGGGGCGGCGTGTGTGTGTGTGGGTTGCTGAGAGGCCCACTTCACAGGATCCTCAAGGTCCAACAGGGAGCTATGTCTTGGAAGGGAGCTGTTACAAAATTATGGCTCTCAGTAGCGTGTGACCAGGGTGGCAGACAGTAGGGGGCGCTACCGTCTTTACCCCACATCTAGCTAGAGAAGATGTCTTTAGGTCTTAGGAGTGAGCCAGAGGCTGTGGAGTCTCATTCTGCTGCCAGGGAGTGGGTACCTAGTGAGACACAAAGAAGGCTGGGTATCCGTGCTTCATGAACACCTCTGTGGATGCATATTCCACAGGGAGCTCAAGGAGCCCTGGTGCTCTGCTTAAGGTCCCTAGCCCCCAGACAAGCCCTGCTTCTGTTGGCCTTCACCTCAACCTTGGATGCTGGCAGGGAGCTCGGAGAATCAGCTCCAACAACAGGCAGCTTCCTGCTTCCGCATTTGAGGGCTTCCGCCAAATGTTTTCCCTCACCTGATTTTCGTTATGGCCTTTGGGGGTCAGAGGTGGCTGCCAAGGCTACCCCCTCCCCATCCTCACTGGCAGGGAGTCATGCCCAAGTTCATACGTGGACGAAAAGATAGGTTCCTAAATCCCCCCCCCCCTCTTTCTGCTAAAAGTCTTAAAATGTTGGGGTTTTTTTTTGTTTTTGTTTTTTTTTTAACTTTCAGACTTTTTTTTTTGTCCCAGCCTCCAAGGCATTAGCGTTTGATGGCTACGAGGCACCTGGCATGCCGGAGACGGACAAAAGCCACCTCTAAGCACGAACATTTGAAATTATTAAGTGTTCATTAAAGCACCCCCCGGGTGCACAGCGCTCTTAGGGATGTTTGCTTCTCAATTTTCTATAATTTCCTTATTTTTCTCTTCTAGCTAAAGGCAGATGAAAAACGAACTCGGCGCATTTGAGTCTCTGAATCATAGTTAATGTGCGACGCCCCCTCCCTTAACTGCGCTGTTTCCCTCTGCCTCCTCCAGTCCCCTTTCCTATCAATCGGATAAACTTCTTGTTCCTTTTAACCCTTACTCCGACTGCCACTCGAGAAATCCATGCAAAGACCCCGACCAGCTCTCTCAATAGCCCCACTCGCTTTAGGCAGGGGTCTGCAGGCTGGGAGCTGTAGAAAAATCGAGACGGCTGCAGTATTGCAGCCCGGGCGCCAGCAGGGACTCGGGGTGGGGGGCAGCTGTCTGGCAGGTGGCTGCAGGCTGGGGTGCAGAGCACATCCTGGGCAGCCACCCACGCCCCCCCCTAGCCCCACTGAGGGCTTCCGGGGGGACTGGGGAGCTGTGGCTGTGCGTGGACTGTACTGGAAAAATACCAAGCTCCAAGCCCCCTCCCGTCCGCTCTCCTGTGACTCTGGTCTTACATGAGCAGAGAGGGAACAACAGCTAAAAGCTGTTTTTCTCTCTCCCTTTCTTTTTATTTTTTTGACAACAACCTCACATAACCTCAAAAAGTTACCCATGAATTTACCAAAAACTTTTTATGAAACTACTTTAACCTCTGGTGGGGGTTAAAAACAAGCTCTGTGGATTTATTACCCGGAAAAAAAAAAATAAAAAAGCGGAGCATGACTCTGTATTTGCTGGAAAATCGTCTTCCAAGCTTCAACGGTGCCCCCTACCGCCGCCTGCGAGGAATAGCGGGCGCCGACTGCAGCAGGATCTGCGGGCTGCTGGCTGCTGGCTGCCCAAGACCAGGCAGGACCTGATCCCCGGCAGGTGACTGGACCCCTCCACTGCATCCCGGGTCTGCTCCGAACCCGGACCCCTCGCTGGGTCTTAGCTTATATTCTTTGAAATTCAAATGGTTAAACCAGGAGCAGGCTAATCGCCAGCTGGGCTTGTACCTCCTGGCTGGGCTGGACCCCTGCAGAACAGTTGAAGCTTAGAGTCTGAGCACGCAGGCGACCCTTGTTTGTTTGTTCCTTTTCCCTGCCTTCACGTAAATGCCACCTAGATGTACTGAAGGAAGAATGATGACCGCCCCCAGAGGAAGGAAGGACAGGAGTTCAGGCAGGGGACCTCGTAGGAGGCTGAGACCCAGAGAAGCTGAGCATTGCAGAGAGCAGGGTGAAAGAGATGGGCAAAGAGAAGACCAGCAGATTCGGAAGGACCGGGGAATGGGGTGAGGGTCGCTGTGAGGAGACATGTGGATGTGGTCAGGCCTCCCCAATTTCAAAACACCCCAGTTCTCGCTCAGAACTACTCTGTTTTTACGAAGCACACGGGAGGGAAAAAAGCTGCTCAGAAAAACAAATGTTAAGTAGAGACGGAGGAGCCGGCTCTGCAGCCTGCCCAGAACAGGCAGGAGCATGCGGCACTCAGATTGTCTGGGCCCTCAGACCTACAGTCCTGTTGCTAAGGACTGAGCTTTCCTTCTTGCCGGCAAAAGAAAATAACAACACTGAAAGAAAGAAAAAAAAAAACAATGAAACAAAACAAAGGCAAGAACAAACAAACAAACAAACCAGACTAGCATCCTGGCAGTCTTAGCTTCTATACAGGGAGAAAGCCAGCTCTGCTCTCTCTGGAAAAATCTAGAATTCGACACTAGATAGATCTTCCAGTGTTTACACGATGCTAATGCAAACACCCTGTCTGTCCATCTGTCCTTCTGTCTGTCTGCCTGCCTGCCTGCCTGTCTCTCACGCACCACTGCCAGATATCGTTATTATTGAGGTTCGGGAGCCGGGGCTTACTGCCATCTCTTTTTGTTACCTAACGCCCACACATCCAGCATCTGGCTCAGGAGAACCAAATGCCAAACCCGGTTTATCTGTAGCTCTTTTGGGGTTCGCGGGTTGGATTTGAGGGGAAGCTTCCTTTTTCTTTTCTCTTCTGGCCCAGGAGACTATAGGAAGGCAGCTGCTTCTCCACATGCGCAACTCCCTAGAAATCCCTTGGGGAATTGGTGGCACTCGGGGGAGAGGTGCTTTCTCTTCTTATCCCAGAAAGCTCTGTACCCTCCCTCCTGGTGGGTGGGTATCCATCCTTCCCAGATTCTCACTGAACCAGGTCCATTTCAAGTTTGGCACTTGGATCCAAAGCTACATTTGTGATTTGGGGCCCCTTTTTTTTCCAAGATGGACTTTCTGGGTATCCTGTATCCCTGCCCCACCCCCCCAGCCTCATCTGACGCAGCCTAGGCTCTCTCGGTCCCTCCTGTTGGTAGAAACTAGTGTTCTGCTGCCCCTAGTGGTGGACTCCGGCATAGCACCCTGTTGCTTTAGCAGGGCAGACTGGCATTCTTGCTTTGTCCAGGAGCTATTTCCTGGGGCACTGTCGTGGGGTTCCATTCTTTCCTTTTCTATTTCTTCTCTTGACCTACTAAGATCTGGTTACATAGCCTAGGCTGCCTCGAACTTATGGAAATTCTCCTGCATCATAGTTGCCACCCACCAGCTTTACACATTGTTTCTCAAAGGACAACCTAAGGTCTTCTTTTGTCTTCCTTGTATCCTAAACCATTGAACATTGCAATGGAGACCACAGCGAATCAAAGACACGTCTACATCTACCTCTGCTCAAGTGAGTTAAATAGACTACATTTTTGATTCCCACAAAGTCACACGTTAATGGCTCACATGAAATCAGTGATATATGTGTTCATCTGAAAGCAATTATTTTCCTTTTACAGTTGCTTCCGGGTCCTGTGGGGTTTCCATGTCTGTGATTTCTGCCCTCCCCTTTCACTCTTCAGTGTTAGCGTGAAGATGCTGTGTGTTCCTAAGTGGCAGAGGAAGCTCTTCATTTGCTGATATTAATTTCTATCTGTTGTGTTCTGTTGTGTTTAATTAATCGAAGTGACATTCATTATAAACACAATGCATAATTTAAAAAACTTAAAAAATGAGAAATCTTCTTAGTCTGTTCTAAGTACCTGCATTTTGAAGCTCAGAGTGAACCTGGTCTGACATGTTCTGGAAACTTCTCTGAAGGGCAAGTTTGGTTTTCCATTTGGTTTGGTTTTGTGTTACTTTTCCTGTCAGTCAATCAATGCCTTTTCTGTGGCTGGGTTAACAAGACTGGAGTTGGTTTCAGCAGCTTGAGTTCCCAGAAGCTCAGGAGCACACGCACATTCTTCCTTGCTCCTCCCCCTGCTGCACCATAAATTTGAGGATCTGCCTTGCAGTCGTCTGAGGAGTTAGATAAGGAAGGGATTGATGGCCATGTGCACAGCAGAGTGGGAAGCCAGAGGAGTCGATGCAGGCTGCAAAGGACTATTTCTAGAAAAGACTAGCTCATTCCATCAATCTGTGATTTGTTTCTCAAATGTAGACCCATTAGATGCTTCCTGGGGGAGCCAAGCCTTACATTTAAGTCTACCATTAGGTAATGGTAGGTAAATCTTTCATCCCACCTTCAATGAGAGCAGGGAGGTGCTAGGGGTCAACTGACATGCAGAATATATACCTACCTTATCCTCTGGGGTCTAAGGGAACTTCCGTGTCCCTGTGGATTAGGAGAATGTTTGAATATCCATCACTACTCCTGATCCCAAAAGACTAAAACCCAACTCAAAAGGACAGGCAGGAAAGCAAATTTGCTTCTTTTGAGGGTGTTCAGCTGGATTGGGGACCTAAGCAATGTCCCTACATGTTATTCCTTGGCTACCAGGGCTATCTCTGATGGCTTTCAGTGGCTTCTAGTGGCTCTATGTAGGTCCTACCCAGTTAGTAATTACTTTAGGGAGATCTGGCTGTGTGAAACACCAGGTGGGAGGTGGTGGTGGGCTACCCTGTGCTGAGGAAGGGTATCTGTCTGCTAAAGGAGTACTGGGTAGAGAAGGGCAGTAGATGTTGGGGGGAACTTTCACCTCCCAAGAGGCAGAGGAGAGTGAGAATTTTCACAGCCAATGAGTTCTATTCTGCACACTGTGGGTCACATGACAAGGATCTTAGTAGTTACTGGGAGTGCTGTGCACTGACCCTCTTCCAAATGGTTCTTATTCCCATACCTTGTCTATATTCCCACCTCTCTGAAGGGTTGCCAACAGAAGCCCTCTCTGTCTGTCTCTGTCTCTCTGTCTCTGCCTCTCTGCCTCTCTGTCTCTCTGTCTCTCTGTCTCTCTGTCTCTGTCTGTCTCTGTCTCTCTGTCTCTGCCTCTCTGTCTCTCTGTCTCTCTATCTGTCTCTGTCTCTGTCTCTCTGTCTCTCTGTCTCTCTGTCTGTGTCTGTCTCTCTGTGTCTGTCTCTCTGTCTGTCTCTGTCTCTCTGTCTCTGTCTGTCTGTCTCTGCTCTCTGTCTCTGTTTCTCTGTCTCTCTGTCTGTCTCTGTCTCTCTGTCTCTCTGTCTGTCTCTGTCTCTCTGTCTGTCTCTGTCTCTCTGTCTGTCTCTGTCTGTCTCTGTCTCTCTGTTTCTCTCTCTCTCTCTCTCTGGTTGCTTCTTGACCTGTACTTCTCCCAGGACTTCTTTAGAAAGTCATCTCCAGGAGAACCCAAGGCACCACTTATCTGTAAGTTTCAAGATGGAGCCATGTACCAAATAGGCCCCCTACTTTTTTCCCCCCTCAACCCAAAGAAGGCAAAGAATCTGGGGGCAACCTAAGCCAGCATAGGTAGATGTGAGTGCAGCAGGTCAGCCCTCACCTCTGCCCTCTGACTGGCCACGCTTGTGGTCCGGGCCCCTTTAAGTGATGGTTACATAAGGCACTGGTTTGGTGCTATGTGTTCTGCTCACCATCACGAGGCAGCGGAGCTGAACTTGCAGTGTGCGTCTTTAATAACGTCTTTGTCATCCCCAGAGCCGCTGGCTTGAGTCACCTAATGTGGCTTTCAGAGAACAGCTCTCTGCTTTCATCCCTGCTCGTTGAGATTTAGTACCTTTAGAACCGGAGGACGATGTCATCATAGAGACTTACCCTAAGAGCCCATTTTCAGTCCGCATTAGAACAGTCACTTTCATTTTTCCAGTAGATGCCTGTTCCCAATTTTCACAAAATGTGTTTCATTTTGCTTTTCTGAGGCAGCCTTTAAGAGATTTGTTTACAGCGACATGTAAGGCTTATAATTGTATCCCAAATGTCTGGGACTAATGACTGTATTTGTGTTAAAATCACCCCCCATTACCTTTTCCAGAACTAATTTTGTCAGATAATGTCTCTGAATAAACCAAACCAGCATCCATTGGCGTCATATCAGGCTAATGTGTTTTTCTGAGTACTGTTTTGTAATTCAACGTGAAGGCCTCGTGTTCTGCTGCTCAGGATGGGGGCCGTGTTCCTGATATTCCCATGGCTAAATTGGGAGCATCCAGCACCCGAAGTGTACTGAATTCCTGTCTTACCTACCACACATCGTGACTTGGGACCCTGTGGGTTATCAGTTGTCCTTCGTGGTTGCAATCCACTGTCAAGAGACTGTGGGGCCTCACCGAGTCACCCCCAAAATGGATGACACTTACTTGCTACTGACTGTGCTACCCTCCCACCAGTATGAACCATTGGGTGACAGATGAGCCAGCTCCCTATTAAATGGAAGGCTGTGTGGATTTGGTCATGCTCCCTTTTTCTGAAGGTAGCTTTTTTGGGGGAAAACTTTTGTTTTGTAGAGAGACCTTAGTCTTGGTGCTATGACAGGCTCAGTGGAACTGAACTGGGGCCAGTGCCATGTCTGGATAGCCAGATGAGATTTTACTGGGTATGAAACAAGTATGATCATTTTATTCTGATATAAACAGGAAACCTACTACCTAAACAGTACCCTGTACATAGCTGTCAATTTTAATTTTACATGTTATTTTAAATAGTCATTCATTTTTATTAGCTATTTCACTTATTTACATTTCAAATGTTATTCCCCCTTCCCTGTTTCCCCTCTGAAAACCCCCTATGGCATCCCCCCTCCCACCTGCTTTTAAGAGGGTGTTCCCTCAACCACCTACCCACTCCCACCTCACCGCCCTAGCATTCTCTTACACCAGGGCATCAAGCCTTCACAGGACCAAAGGCTTCTCCTCCCATTGTTTCCAGACAATGCCATTTTCTACTACATATGCAGCTGGAGCAATGGGTCCCTCCATGGGTACTCTTTGGTTGGCAGTTTAGTCCCTGGGTACTCTGGGGACTATGGTTGGTTGATACTGTTCTTCTTATGGGGTTGCAAACTCCTTCAATTCTTTTAATCCTTCCTCTAACTCCTCCATTGGGGTCCCTGTGCTCAGTCCAATGGTTGGCTGCAAGCATTTGTATCTGTATTTATCAGGCTCTGGCAGAGACTCTCAGGAGACAGCTATATCAGGCTCCTATAAGAAAGCACTTCTTGGCATCAGCAATAGTATCTGGATTTGGTGGCTGCATATGGGATGGATCCCCAGGTCGGGTATTTCCTTTCCTTCAGTCTCTGCTCCACTCTTTGTCCCTGTATTTCCTTCAGACAGGAGCAATTCTGGGTTAATATTTTTGATATGGGTGGGTAGCCCCATCCCTCAACCAGGGGCTGTGCCTAACCTCTGGCTATTGTCTCTACAGGTTGTCTCTCCCTGTGTTGGGTATTTCAGCTAATGTCATCCCCATTGGGCCCTGGGATCCTCTTGCTCTCCCAGCATCTGGGATGTACTGGTGGCTACCCCTAGTTCCCCGTCCCCCACTGCTACACCTTTGTTCGATTTCCTGACCCTTTATACATCACCCCCATCTCCTCTCCCTTCCAAATCCCTCCCTCCCTCCCTCTTTCAGCCATGATTATTTTGCTCTCCCTTCTTCTTCTTCTTTTTATTTTTTCTTTTTCTGGAGCTGAGGACCAAACCCAGGGCCTAGTGCTTGCTAGGCAAGCGCTCTACCACTGAGCCCAACCCAAGCCCCTGCTCCCCCTTCTAAGTAGGACTTCAACATCCACATTTGGTCTTCCTTATTTTTGACCTTCATATGGTCTGTGAGTTGTACCTGTGGGTATTCCGAGCTTTTTCCCTAATATTCACTACTCAGTGAGTGCATACCTTGTGTGTTCTTTTGTGACTGGGTTACCTCACTCAGGATGATATTTTCTAGATCCATTCATTTGTCTGCACTTTTCATGAAGTCATTGTTTTGGATAGCTGAGTAGTACTCCATTGTGTAGATGTACCACATTTTCTGTATCCATTTCTCTGTTGAAGGGCATCTGAGTTCTTTCCAGTTTCTGGCTATTATAAATAAGGCTGCTATGAACATAGTGGAGCATGTGTCCTTGGTATATGTTGGAGCATCTTTTGGGTATATGCTCAAGAGTGGTTTAGCTGGGTCCTCAGGTAGTACTATGTCCAATTTTCTGAGGAACTGCCAGACTGATTTCCAGAGAGAGGTTGTACCAGTTTGCAATCCTACCAACAATGGAGGAGTGCTCCTCTTTCTCCCCATCCTCGCCAGCATCTGCTGTCACCTGAGTTTTTGATCTTAGCCATTCTGACTGGTGTGAGGTGGAATCTCAGGGTTGTTTTCATTTGCATTTCCCTGATGACTAAGGATGTTGAACATTTCTTTAGGAACTTCTCAGCCATTGGATATTCCTCAGCTGAGAATTCTTTGTTTAGCTCTGTACCCCATTTTTTTTGGTTCTTTTTTTTGGAGCTGGGGACCGAACCCAGGGCCTTGCGCCTCCTAGGCAAGTGCTCTGCCACTGAGCTAAATCCCCAACCCCTCTGTACCCCATTTTTAATAGGGGTATTTGGTTCTCTGGACTCTAACTTCTTGAATTCTTTGTATATGTTGGATATTAGCCCTCTATCAGATGTAGGATTGGTAAAGATCTTTTCCTAATCTGTAGGTCACCGTTTTGTCCTGATGACAGTGCATTTGCCTTACAGAAGCTTTGCAGTTTTATGAGGTCCCATTTGCCTATAGCTGATCTTAGAGCCTGAGTCATTGGTGTTTTCT